>NW_015652333.1:341888-346762 GCF_001515625.1 Sinocyclocheilus rhinocerous | reverse complement strand
GATCAGGGTAGCGCTTACGTGGTGCTGGCACTGGAGGGTGCTCTGGAGGAGCAGGCACAACAAAGCGCTTTCGAGGAGCTGGCACTGGAGTGAGTTTTGGGACTGAAGCAGACACTGGAGCGAGCTCTTGGGCTGGAGCCGACACTGGAGTGAGCTCTGGAAGGTGCTTACGAGGTGAGCTAAGGCGGAGAACCGAGCGGCAATTTCCATAGCCGCGGGGAAAACGAGGAAAACAAAAAACTTCTAAAAAGGCGGAAAAAAACAAACGGGAGGAAAAGTCGCAGCTCACTCTTTGTTTGGGTCCGGAATTCTGTCACGGGTTGCTACTGTGAGGAGCATGGAGCGAGGAACGAGGAGACCAGCAGTACAAAACAAAGGGGTTTAATATTCTCTTCTGGGAATCACACGTAGCACAAGGAACTGCGGTCAAGCCAGCCGCGATTGAAATTGTGTGCGCGCGTATTACCGCAATTACGGTAATTGCAGGAACACACAGAGAGAACGCGCTTTCAGAGCGCTTTTCATTTAGACGCCCAGACTATATGCACACCTCATATCGAAACATTTTACTGCAGCGTTTTTGAGATATGGGACTATATGGTGCTTTAGAGGGCTATAAAGACCCCATTTCTTATAAGCAGAAAAAAACAATGGCTAGTTCTTATACGGGACGTCCCATACTATATGCACACCTTATATGAAACCATTTTACTTCAGTGTTTTTGAGATATGGGACTATATCGCGCTTTATAGGGCTATAAAGACCCCATTTCTTATTCAGAGGCCTATAAAGACCCCATTTCTAATAAGTAGAAAAAGCTAATGGTTAATTCTTATACGGGACGTCCCAAACTATATGAACACCTCATATCGAAACATTTTACTGCAGTATTTTTGAGATATGGGACTATATGTTGCTTTAGAGGGCTATAAAGACCCCATTTCTAATAAGTAGAAAAAAACAACGGGCAGTTCCTATAAAGGACGTCCCATACTATATGCACACCTCATATTAAAACATTTTACTGCAGCGTTTTCGAGATATGGGACATTATTGCACTTTAGAGGGCTATAAAGAACTCATTTCTAATAAGTAGAAGAAATGAATGGTCAGTTCTTATATGCACATCCCATACTATACGCACATCCCATATGAAACCATTTTGCTGCAGCATTTTTGAGATATTACACGATTACACTTTGGAGGGCTATAAACACCTAATTTCTAATAAGTAGAAAAAATGAATGGTCAGGTCTTATATGGGACGTCCCATACTACATGCACACCTCATTTGAAACCATTTTACTGGAGCATTTTTGAGAAATGGAACATTATTCTATTTCAGAGGCCTATAAAGACCCCATTTCTAATAAGTAGAAAAACCCAAAAGTCAGTTCCTCTATGGGACATCCCAAACTGTATGCACACCTCATATAAAAACATTTTACTGGAGTGTTTTCGAGATATGGGACATTATTGCACTTTAGAGGGCTATAAAGACCCCATTTCTAATAAGTAGAAGAAATGAATGGTCAGTTCTTATATGCACATCCCATACTATACGCACATCCCATATGAAACCATTTTACTGCATCGTTTTCGAGATATGGGACATTATTGCACTTTAGAGGGCTATAAAGACCCCATTTCTAATAAGTAGAAGAAATGAATGGTCAGTTCTTATATGCACATCCCATACTATACGCACATCCCATATGAAACCATTTTACTGCATCGTTTTCGAGATATGGGACATTATTGCACTTTAGAGGGCTATAAAGACCCCATTTCTAATAAGTAGAAGAAATGAATGGTCAGTTCTTATATGCACATCCCATACTATACGCACATCCCATATGAAACCATTTTACTGCATCGTTTTCGAGATATGGGACATTATTGCACTTTAGAGGGCTATAAAGACCCCATTTCTAATAAGTAGAAGAAATGAATGGTCAGTTCTTATATGCACATCCCATACTATACGCACATCCCATATGAAACCATTTTGCTGCAGCATTTTTGAGATATTACACGATTACACTTTGGAGGGCTATAAACACCTAATTTCTAATAAGTAGAAAAAATGAATGGTCAGGTCTTATATGGGACGTCCCATACTACATGCACACCTCATTTGAAACCATTTTACTGGAGCATTTTTGAGAAATGGAACATTATTCTATTTCAGAGGCCTATAAAGACCCCATTTCTAATAAGTAGAAAAACCCAAAAGTCAGTTCCTCTATGGGACATCCCAAACTGTATGCACACCTCATATAAAAACATTTTACTGGAGTGTTTTCGAGATATGGGACATTATTACATTTTAGAGGGCTATAAAGACCCAATTTCTAATAAGTAGAGAAAACCAATAATCCGTTTGTATATGGGATATCCCATACTATATGCACACCTCCTATAAAACCATTGATAACTAAAGAAAAGCAATGATCAGTTTATATATGGGATGTCCCATGCTATATACATACCTCATATGAAACAGCTTGCTGCAGCATTTTAACAATATATAATATTATTACACTTGAGAGGGCTATAAAGACCACATTTTGGCTAAGTAGAAGTAATGAATGGGAATTTTGCTGAGGCATTTTAGAGAAATGTACCATTATTTCACTTCAGAGGCTTATAGAGAGGTGTAATCTTCTAAGTAAAAAAAAAGTTGATTCTTATAAGTCATACATACATCAAAGGAAAACATTTCACTGTATCATTTTTAAGGAGCATGCTATTATTTCAATTATAGAGTCATAAAACTGTAAAATTAAGCATTCTAATAAGTAAAAAATCAACAACCAATTCTTATAAGGGACCTCCTATATTATGTGCACCGATCAGGAATAACAGGTGAAGTGAATAACATCTCTTCATCACAGCACCTGTTAGTTTGTGAGATATATTAGGCAGCAAGTGAACATTTTGTCCTCAAAGTTGATGTGTTAGAAGCAGAAAAAATGGGCAAGCTACGGATTTGACAAGGGCCACATTGTGATTGCTAGATGACTGGGTCAGAGCATCTCCAAAACTGCAGCTCTTGTGGGGTGTTCCTAGTCTGTAGTGGTCAGTATCTATCAAAAGTAGTCCAAGGAAGGAAAAGTGGTGAACCGGCGACAGGGTCATGGCGGCCAAGGCTCATTGATGCATGTGGGGAGCGAAGGCTGGCCCGTGTGGTCCGATCCAACAGACGAGCTACTGCAGCTCAAATGGCTCAAGAAGTTAATGCTGGTTTTGATGGAAAGGTGTCAGAATACACAGTGCATCGCAGTTTGTTGTGTATGGTGCTGCATAGCCGCAGAGCTGACATTTCTATTCGACTCAAAATTTGAGAAATTAGGCAAGGTCTCAGAATTTTCTTGACTCTGAATGCATGCAACTCCAAATTGCTACACTAAAATGTTTTTATATAAAGGTTTCACATATTAGGTGAGGTCCCTTATAAGAATTGTTTTTTTTATTTTTTATTTTATTATTTATTGGAATGGATAAATGTACAGTTTTATAACTCTATATGTGAAATAATTGCATGCTCCTAAAAAATCATACAGTAAAATGTTTTCCATTGATTTACTCATAGATTTGAGAAAACAACCATTTTTTTTACTTACTAGATTATACTTCTCTATGAGCCTCTGAAGTGAAATAATGGTGCATTTCTCTAAATAGGAACTGACTATTGTTTTTTTCTACTTATTAAAAATGGGGTCTTTATAGGCCTCTGAATAGAATAATGTCCCACATCTAAAAAATGCTGGAGTAAAATGGTTTGATATGAGGGGTGCATATAGTATGGAACGTCCTGTATAAGAACTAACCATCAGCTTTTGCTACTTGTTAAAAATGGGGTCTTTATAGGCCTCCGAAGTTGAATAATGTCCCATATCTAAAAAATACTACAGTAAAATGGTTTCATATGAGGTGTGCATATAGTATGGGACATACTGTATAAGAACTGACCATTGTTATTTTCTACTTATTAGAAATTGGGTCTTTATAGCCCTCTAAATCACCATGTAGTCCCAAATCTCAAAAACGCTGCAGTAAAATGGTTTGATATGAGGTGTGCATATAGTATGGGACGTCCTGTATAAGAACTAACCATCAGCTTTTTTCTACTTATTAGAAATGGGGTCTTTATAGGCCTCTGAAGTAGAATAATGTCCCATATCTCAAAAATGCTACAGTAAAATGGTTTCATATGAGGTGTGCATATAGTATGGGACATCCCGTATAAGAACTGACCATTGTTATTTTCTACTTATTAGAAATTGGGTCTTTATAGCCCTCTAAAGCAACACATAGACCCATATCTCAAAAATGCTGCAGTAAATGGTTTCGTATGAGGTGTGCATATAGTATGGGACATCCCATATAAGAACTGACCATTGTTTTTTTCTACTTATTACAAATGGGGTCTTTATAGGCCTCTGAAGTAGAATAATGTCCCATATCTCAAAAATGCTGCAGTAAAATCGTTTCATATGAGGTGTGCATATAGTATGGGATATCCTGTATAAGAACTGACCATTGTTTTTTTCTGCTTAATAGAAACGGCGTATTTATAGACCTCTAAAGCAACATATAGTCCCATATCTAAAAAATGCTGCAGTAAAATAGTTTCATATGACGCGTGCATATAGTATGGGACGTTCCGTATAAGAACTGACCATTGGTTTTTTCTACTTATTAGAAATTGGGTCTGTATAGCCTTCTAAAGCGCCATATGGTCTCATATCTCAAAAACGCTGCAGTAAAATGGTTTCATATAAGGTGTGCATATAGAATGGGACATCCTGTATAAGAACTAACCATAAGCTTTTTCTACTTATTAGAAATGGGGTCTTTATAGGCCTCT
>NW_015652333.1:338814-341796 GCF_001515625.1 Sinocyclocheilus rhinocerous | reverse complement strand
CAGTAAAATGGTTTCATATGAGGTGTGCATATAGTATGGGACATCCAGTATAAGAACTGACTATTGTTTTTTTTCCCTACTTATTAGAAATTGGGTCTTTATAGGCCTCTGAAGTAGAATAATGTCCCATAGGCCTATCTCAAAAATGCTGCAGTAAAATGTTTTCATATGAGGTGTGCATATAGAATGGGACATCCCGTACAAGAACTGACCATTGTTTTTTTCTACTTATAAGAAATGGGGTCTTTATTGCCCTCTAAAGCACCATATAGTCCCATATCTCAAAAACGCTGCAGTAAAATGTTTTCATATGAGGTGTGCATATAGTATGGGACATCTTGTATAAGAACTTACCATCAGCTTTTTCTACTTATTCCTATATAAGAACTAACCATTAGCTTTTTCTACTTATTATAAATGGTGTCTTTGTAGGCCTCTGAAGTAGAATAATGTCCCATATCTCAAAAATGCTGCAGTAAAATGGTTTCATATGAGGTGTGCATATAGTATGGGACGTCCCGTAAAAGAACTGACCATTGTTTTTTTCTACTTACTAGAAATGGTGTCTTTATAGCCCTCTAAAGCACCATATAATCCGATATCTCAAAAATGCTGCAGTAAAATGGTTTGCTATGAGGTGTGCATATAGTATGGGATGTCCCGTAAAATAACTTACCATTAGCTTTTTCTACTTATTAGAAATGGTGTCTTTATAGCCCTCTAAAGTGTAATAATGTGTCATATCTTGAAAATGCTGCAGTAAAATGTTTTTATATGAGGTGTGCACATAGTATGGGACATCCCATATACGTACAAACTGCCCATTGTTTTTTTCTACTTATTAGAAATGGGGTCTTTATAGCCTTTCTTAAGCGCCATATGGTCTCATATCTCTAAAATGCTGCAGTAAAATGTTTTTATATGAGGTGTGCATATAGGATGGGACGTGTCTTATAGAAACTGACCATTGTTTTTTTCTACTTATTAGAAATGGGGTCTTTATAGCCCTCTAAAATGTAATGATGTGTCATATCTAAAAAATGCTGCAATAAAATGGTTTGATATGAGGTGTGCATATAGTATGAGACGTCCTGTATAAGAACTAACCATTAGCTTTTTCTGCTTATTAGAAATGGTATCTTTATAGCCCTCTAAATTGTAATAATGTGTTATATCTCGAAAACGCTACAGTAAAATGGTTTTAAAGGAGGTGTGCATGTAATATTTGACGTCCCGTTTACAAACTGACCATTCATTTGTTCTATTTATTAGAAATGGGGTCTTTATAGCCCTCTAAATCGAATAATTTTCCATATATCTTTTTCTACGAATCCTGCTCTGATTTGAAAGGTCGAAAATGGACACAGTAATGAATACAAAATACAGTAACACACAGCTGTTAAACACCAATAAATAACACGCATATTAAAGCAGAAGTACAAAAAAGAATTATGTCTCTATTTGTTTCTCTGTTTTTGCCACGGGGATTTACACAAGCTTCAGTCTGGATCTAGAACACCTGAGAAGAGATGATGCCAACCCCTCAGAGGAGCTCAGATGATGCCAACCCTGAAACAACATATTGAACTACCACATTTTGCTATAAGTTTGATTGCATGATATAATAATTGCTGTTAATAGTGTTTATCGTCTGTTTTATTACGTCTTAAATTGATTTTTCCGTACATTTCTGCCATATGTACATTAATTGACAGTCACCACTGATAAGCTACCACTAAATATTGTAGAAACTTAATTTGCTGTAAAGTTGCTTTGCAATGATTTGTATCGTGAAAAGCGCCGTACAAATAAACTTGACTTGACTTGACTTGACTTGATACTAATAATGGGAAAAGGAACTGGTAGGACCACATAAGGACAACAGGAACTAAACGGGAACATACACGTGACAGATACGATCTGTTAAAATGGTTTATTTATTCTGTTTATAAGAGAGAGAGAGAGAGAGAGAGAGAGAGAGAGCATAACACACAGCAACCGGACACTCCTCACGGGCACGTCCTACACAGATGCGTCCGAATGTGGGAACGCTCCATTAAAAAGTTCAAAAACATTCCTCAGGACTTCATTTATGGTTTTGTCAGCCGCTGGACACGTTCAAACATCTGAACAAACAACATTTTTCATCCCTGGAGCTCAAAAGCTGACGTCGGAATTTCACGCATGACAATTTTCGCATATGGAAATTATTATGATGTCAGAGGTCACATATGGATATAATTATGTGGTCAAAGGTCAAAGTCATCAATCAAAAATGACGTTTGGTATCGGGTGTTACTACTGACAAATGTTTATTTGGTATGCAACAAAGCACTGCTTTCTCGAATATTTATTTTATATTTGGCAGATCACCCTGTCAGAGTTTATTTTGCAGTAATGTCTAACATTATCTCTTACTTGTAAATTTATGTTGGCTATATGCTACATGTAATAATTTGTTAATCTTATTAGGTTCTCATCAACTTATTAAGTTCTATTGTCAGTATCATTTAGTCTCTCTAGATAGTGTTATATTTGTGATGGGAAGATTGGAACCATTTATAGACTCTCTTGTTCAGCCTCATTCAGTAAAATGAACTAATCTTTTTAAAAGTCATTTTGTTTATTTGAATGTTACATTTTTTATAATTTCAATAACAAAATTTCCTGTACATGTTCACATACACAGACTTTGATCATATTCGGCATCATGAAATCATTACTATGCAGCCAAAGATAAATTATGAGAAACACAAATAATTAGTAAACCTTCTGACTCCTTCCTTCATTTTTCATGACAAACGCAAATAACAAATCTTTATATCTCTTTACCCAAACACTTCCTTATTTCAGCATCAATATTGTGAGGATGATTTTTGCTTTTGCTCTCCCTTCAACAACAAAATGGGTTCCTGAACTTCCTGTTTAATGATACTGAATGATTTGATTATACTGGGTCATAAAATCAGCAAATCAGAGTTG
>NW_015652333.1:331732-337215 GCF_001515625.1 Sinocyclocheilus rhinocerous | reverse complement strand
CTGTACATGTTGTACATGTTCACATACACAGACTTTGATCATATTCGGCATCATGAAATCATTACTATGCAAAATTATGAGAGAGTCAGTCTGTGAATGTTAACAGAAAATGCACTTATAGCCACAGTTAGATCTTTTTAATGACAGCTCATTGTTCTCTTTGTCTTTTAATCTGACATCCAGACATTTTTATTTCATTTCAAATAGACACTGAGCAGCTATCTGCATTTGCAGAGAATGCGAGTCTGTGAATGTTAACAGAAAATGCACTTATAGCCACAGTTAGATCTTTTTAATGACAGCTCATTGTTCTCTTTGTCTTTTAATCTGACATCCAGACATTTTTATTTCATTTCAAATAGACACTGAGCAGCATGCTATCTGCAGATGACTCATAACCATCAAAGTGTGGTCACAAGTTTGGATGGCAGATTGAAATGACCTTTGGCATTAATGTGGCTTGTCTTCATGACATCAGACATAGTGGCTGTTGAAATGTGGAAATGTTTATCCTCTGCAAACGACCTCAGAACTCAGATTTTTCCCACTTCCTACTTGGAAAAAATGTCTGGAACACCCCTCCAAGTCGACATCCGACTTGTAAACTTGGGGCAGATCGATCAACCCTGACTGCAGTGAGACGAGTCATTTGACCTAATTTCCAAGATGGTGAAAATCAATGAGCATAGCTTGGAGCTGAGTTATGTGGAAATTGTATGTATTTTGGTGCAGGTAATGAATGAATGCGCAATATACAATAAATGTGACCCTGGACCACAAAACCAGTCTTAAGTCACTTGGATATATTTTTAACAATAGCAAAAAAACATTGTATATGTCAAAATTATCGATTTTTCTTTTATGCCAAAAATCATTAGGATATTAAGTAAAGATCATGTTCCATGAAGATATTTTGTAAATTTCTTACTGTAAATATATCAAAACTTAATTTTTGATTAGTAATATGCATTGCTAAGAACTTCATTTGGACAACTTTAAAGGCGATTTTCTCTGTATTTAGATTTTTTTGCACCCTCAGATTCCAGATTTTCAAATAGTTGTATCTCAGCCAAATATTGTCCTAACACACCATACATCAATGGAAAGTTTATTTATTCAGCTTTCAGATGATGTATAAATCTCAATTTTAAAAAATGGACCCTTATGACTGATTTTGTGGTCCAGGGTCACAAATATATAAGAATTGTTTGTGTATCAGTGAATGTATATGTTTTCACCTGTTTTGCTTGTTCAATAATGTCAAGACAGACAGCTACCTAGTGCTAACGTCTGGAACTGCATACCATTATATTTGACAATATATTTGACAAGTTTTGAATAAAGAATGACAATAAACAGATTTTAGGAGAGACTGAATGTTTTAATGCATGATTTTGCCATAATTGCCAGAATACTAAATGTTTTTTTGAGTCATGGCATCATCTTGTGCTGTGATTTACTGGAACGCACTGAGGTCGGAAGTGGGACATTTCAACTCTGTTATTCCTCTATTGCACATCTTCGTCTCAAATGCAGCAAAATAAATGAGTGGCACCAGAACATCAACAAACCCCCAGTGAGGTTGACCCCATTACCCTGTACCATCCAACGTCTGAGGAAGTTCAATAAAATTATATTAATCAATAACTTATATAATATAATATAATATATTATATAATATAATTTCCCCCCCCATTTTTATGCATTTCTTGCATTATACTGGGGGTCAGTGAGGAGTAGCAAGATCCAAGACACTTTAGAGCATGTTACAGTGCTGGTGTGAGATGAACATTCTAGTTTCAACCTTCTAGTTTACAAGGTGGTAGTTTTCGAATTTAGTGACACGTACCGGTATGAATACCTTTAATTTATGAAGCTATAAAGAGTGTAAGAGGTCTGCTCTGATTAGAACATATCCAACATTCAGCCTTTTAGCTTGCTTAAGGGTTTCACAAGGAGCTTAAAGTGCGTGGGCTTGTATTATATAACAGTTCTGATTATTTTTTCTTGAAAACCCATTATTGCAACTATTGGTGTTTTTAACTTTTTGTTTTGTTTTGTTTTGCATTAACAATTGATCTGAATGTGAAATCAATATGGCATTATGTGGATTATGTGCAGATTTTGCTTAGAGGCACACCAGAGTCTCCATGTGAGATAGATGAGACACTCTTGAACCAGGGAAAAGAGGCAGATTCAGAATAAATTTGATTTTACATTTTGCGAGTAAATGTGCATGGATCATGTGCCATTATCATTTCACTACTGTTTTGATAGAAATTAAGATTTCAAGTATATGCTCAGTTTCAGGGGATTGAAAGTGTGCATATATACTTTTATTATACACTTTTATAGGATCATTATTAAGCATTATTCTGATTATTTTGTTATTGGTTCTGTTACTGTAATGTCATGATCAGTTCTCTCAGAAAGATAGCTTTGCTTACATACCAGCATTACAAATCTCATTCAATTTTTTTTCTTTTCCAGTTTCTATTGCTTTGCTCAACTAAAACCTGTTTGTCTCACCTCTTCACTAAACTGGATAAGCTGTTGTTTGTGCAGTATTCATAGTGTCCATTCCCATGTGGTGATCACAGAAGGGGTCAGTCCCTTTCATCAGGCTCTTTTGATTGTAATTGATTTTCTACATTTGGACATAAAACTGTATAATCAATAGGCTAAAGAGAGAGGAGTCAGCTGTGATTCATGAGCCTCATAAAGCATTCGTAAAATGTGAATGAGGTGATTTGTTAGATGCTAATCTGAACCTGTAAATAAAACAACAGGCAATGATTTATTTTATTATTAACAGTTAGTTCCAGTCAGGGCCGGTTTAACAATAGGGCTAGGTGGGGCTGGAGCCCCAGGGCCCGAGCAACGAGGGGGCCCGTGATTGGCTGTGGGGCTGTGGAGCCCCACCACGCCCCCACTTACTAGCGCTATTATTTAGTGGAGCTTTGCCGTAAATTCCATGTATTACCATTAGATATTGAAACGTCACGTTTGAATTTGGTTTACCAATCAAATGCATTTATTCTGTATTTGACTTTTGAACGAACTGTACGCGTATCTATCAGGTGATCGCTGCGCCTGATGTCCGCATTCACCTCCACTCTTCACTTCGTTCTGGCATAATCTGGAAATGGTCACGCAAAGAACAATCTTCGATAAGTAAAAATGTCAGCTATTCTAAAAAAAAAATGTGAGAGAGGGGCTCAAAAAAAGAAAAACGTAAAAGACAAACAGCAGATAAAACATAGTCAGTAAAATCCCCAGCTATCAGGTTATTTTACTAAAGATGATGATGGAGTAGAAGTTGTGAAACAGCAAGTGGACCAGGCACATGGAGCAGATAAAAACAGCGCCATCCGTCCACACAGATTTTAGGTTAGTTTGATTATTAACTTGATGGATGTATTTGGCTTTTTGTGTTTGAACAAACTCTATATATTCGCTTAAGGGTTGGGAAATAACCCGGTAGAAAAATGTCAATCGTTTTGCGCGTCATGATGTTAGCTTAAACGCGTTTTAAGCATTGTGGCTTAAAAACAAATGGTTTCAAACTATTCATGGACATTAAGTAGCGGGGCAGAATTCTTGTTGGTAAATGCGCGCGTTAAGACGGTTTCAGCCTGATACGCGCGGCGCGCACCTGCTCGTACACGCCTGACCAAACTTGAGTTCTTTTTCGCGCCTTGTGCTTAAACTTTCAAATACACATACAGGTGCATCTCAATAAATTAGAATGTCGTGGAAAAGTTCATTTATTTCAGTAATTCAACTCAAATTGTGAAACTCGTGTATTAAATAAATTCAATGCACACAGACTGAAGTAGTTTAAGTCTTTGGTTCTTTTAATTGTGATGATTTTGGCTCACATTTAACAAAAACCCACCAATTCAATCTCAACAAATTAGAATACTTCATAAGACCAATAAAAAAAAAACATTTTTAGTGAATTGTTGACCTTCTGGAAAGTATGTTCATTTACGTACATGTACTCAATACTTGGTAGGAGCTCCTTTTGCTTTAATTACTGCCTCAATTCGGCGTGGCATGGAGGTGATCAGTTTGTGGCACTACTGAGGTGGTATGGAAGCCCAGGTTTCTTTGACAATGGCCTTCAGCTCATCTGCATTTTTTAGTCTCTTGTTTCTCATTTTCCTCTTGACAATACCCCATAGATTCTCTATGGGGTTCAGGTCTGGCGAGTTTGCTGGCCAGTCAAGCACACCAAACACCATGGTCATTTAACCAACTTTTGGTGCTTTTGGCAGTGTGGGCAGGTGCCAAATCCTGCTGGAAAATGAAATCAGCATCTTCAAAAAGCTGGTCAGCAGAAGGAAGCATGAAGGGCTCCAAAATTTCTTGGTAAACGGGTGCAGTGACGTTGGTTTTCAAAAAACACAATGGACCAACACCAGCAGATGACATTGCACCCCAAACCATCACAGACTGTGGAAACTTAACACTGGACTTCAAGCAACTTGGGCTATGAGCTTATCCACCCTTCCTCCAGACTCTAGGACCTTGGTTTCCAAATGAAATACAAAACTTGCTCTCATCTGAAAAGACGACTTTGGACCACTGGGCAACAGTCCAGTTCTTCTTCTCCTTAGCCCAGGTAAGACGCCTCTGACATTGTCTGTGGTTCAGGAGTGGCTTAACAAGAGGAATACGACAACTGTAGCCAAATTCCTTGACACGTCTGTGTGTGGTGGCTCTTGATGCCTTGACCCCAGCCTCAGTCCATTCCTTGTGAAGTTCACTCAAATTCTTGAATAGATTTTGCTTGACAATCCTCATAAGGCTGCGGTTCTCTCGGTTGGTTGTGCATCTTTTTCTTCCACACTTTTTCCTTCCACTCAACTTTCTGTTAACATGCTTGGATACAGCACTCTGTGAACAGCCAGCTTCTTTGGCAATGAATGTTTGTGGCTTACCCTCCTTGTGAAGGGTGTCAATGATTGTCTTCTGGACAACTGTCAGATCAGCAGTCTTCCCCATGATTGTATAGCCTAGTGAACCAAACTGAGAGACCATTTTGAAGGCTCAGGAAACCTTTGCAGGTGTTTTGAGTTGATTAGCTGATTGGCATGTCACCATATTCTAATTAGTTGAGATAGTGAATTGGTGGGTTTTTGTTAAATGTGAACCAAAATCATCACAATTAAAAGAACCAAAGACTTAAACTACTTCAGTCTGTGTGCACTGAATTTATTTAATACACGAGTTTCACAATTTGAGTAGAATTACTGAAATAAATGAACTTTTCCACGACATTCTAATTTATTGAGATGCACCTATAAGACCGTAATTAGCTGGTTCAGCTGTGTTTAATTAGGGTTGGAGCTAAACTCTGCAGGACCGAGTTTGAAGACTTCTTGCATTGATGATTCCATGAAGAACTTGTAACCAGTGGTGTATAAAGTACCTGAAAGCCATACTCAAGTAAAAGTACAGATATCTTACCAGAAAAT
>NW_015652333.1:330075-330460 GCF_001515625.1 Sinocyclocheilus rhinocerous | reverse complement strand
GCAGAGGGAAACGCATATAGGTTTAGAACAACAACATAATTTTCATTTTTGGGTGAACTATTCCTCTAAAGCAGCCTAATATAGCTGCTGTTGCCATTTGTGTCAATAATGTGAATCAAACATCAGAAAGAAAATCACTCACTGTCCTTGACTGAATTTATACGGTGAAGACTATTCAGTCTATTTGTACATTTACTTTATACAATATAATATTTCTTATTCATTTTTTAAAGTTTTTCAAGTAGGTTGATTTCATATGTATCTTTGTGCTATTATAATTTGTGACTGTTTACTTGTGTTCAGTAAGCTTGGTTTTACTTGGGCTAGTATTTTTTTTTTTTGTGATATTGAAATTGGTAACAAGAATTATGAAATTTCAGTGCAT
>NW_015652333.1:307760-329958 GCF_001515625.1 Sinocyclocheilus rhinocerous | reverse complement strand
ATTATTGTGATGGGGGGCCCTGCAGTAAGTCATAGCCCCAGGGCCCAGTGAGGTCTTAATGCGGCCCTGGTTCCAGTCCTCGAATCTGATTGGCTGAGCAGAATATATACAGTCCAACAGCACTGCGACATTTCACTATATGTATCAATCTGCTTGTCAGTGTTTGTGTATTCCATATATACAGTAGCCTACATGTTCGTCTGTGCATTGTGTATGTGCATTCACTCAATTTGCAATTTGTTCAACAACACAAAAAATTATTCACAATCAAAACAAGCGAATCATTAAATCATTTATATAACCAAATCATTCAAAACACAGATTAATTTAGAAACTAAACAATTGACCATCTTTATGAGTAAATCACTGAATCATTTATTTGATAGATTTGTTCACGGCGTACCCAGGCTTTAAAAATTAGTGAGGTCCGGGGGTGTGTGTGTGTGTGTGGGGGGTGATGGGGGTTGGTGTTAAAGAATTGTGTTATAATAACCCCTACAAATACAACTCATATACACTATAAACACTTTAAAGGAGACAGACATGTGGATGTTTGTGAAATATGTTTTCTCTGTTTTGGAGGGATGATTATTTTTAAATCATAGGCTACCCTATTTATTGCATCAAAAATGTGTTAATACTTTATTTAAGGGTGGATAATTTTATCAGTTGTTTATTGCAACAATACTTTACTACAATAACTTTGTCTAGTGCTCTTATGAAAGTTTATAGCACGATTTGTGAAAATTTAACTATACTGAATGACAGCATAGACTTCTTCATGGCTAGTTTTTGCGTATTTCATTTAATTCAATAATTGCAGAAAAGAAATTGCATTTCACGTTCGGGGTTCAGACACACTCTCGCTGTTTAAATCTAGATTAAAGACACATCTCTTTGGCCAAGCATTCAAATAATGCATCTCATAATCTTGTACGGCAGTTATATCTGATCAAATGCACATTATTATTCTTTAGTTTGGGTTAAACAAATACATTTTGCTTGGTTGGAACAGCAGCTACGCTAATTATGTCTCTATTTGTTTCTTTGTTTTTGCCACGGGATGTAACTAGGATTTACACAAGCTTCAGTCTGGATCCAGAACACCTGAGAAGAGATGATGCCAACCCCTCAGAGGACCTCAGATGATGCCAACCCTGAAACAACATACAGAACTACCACATTTTGCTATAAGTTTGATTGCATCATATAATAATTGCTGTTAATAGTGTTCATCGTCTGTTTGATTACGTCTTTAATTGATTTTTCCGTACATTTCTGCCATATGTACATTAACTGACAGTCACCACTGATAAGCTACCACTAAATATTGTAGAAACTTAATTTGCTGTAAAGTTGCTTTGCAAAGTTTTGTATCGTGCAAAGCGCTATACAAATAAACTTGAATTGAAATTCTCTAACCTACTTGTTCGACAGATCTGTGTGTACTAGTGTTAAATGCTACTGTTTTTGACATCGTTGATAACGTTTATGACAGATAATATCATGATAATTTTTGCGTTTCCCTTGCCGAATGTCGTATCCTGTCAGCAAAAACCTGTCCATGGGCTTTTTTGATTGCTTTCAGTGCCGGCGATGCAGTGTTGCCAGATTTTGATACTAAAACAAAGAAAAAACTAAAAATAAATAAAAACAAACCGAAATTATTTCCAATCTTTTGAAAATAAGATAAGATAAAGATACAGATGACTCTAAACTGCAACTTCCTACTTTATTAACTTTCTAACGTGTTAAATTAAGTGGAAAAGACAAGTCCAAAAACGTTAATAATAGCTGGATCTGGCAACACGGAGGCTGCGCCCGCGCCCTCACACTCACAACTCTCTCTCAAGCCTCGTTCACTCCGCCAGCGCCTCGCATCGCAGCGATCATTTTCATACCACGAGCGCTAAACATTATTGCAAACTTTCTGAACTGTATTATGCATGTCATGCAGGCATTCATATGAGGAGTTTAACAGCAAATTAGTCATTCAAAGAACACATTTTATTTTTTAACATGAAACATTTACCGAGGTCCGGTCCTCGGTGGCCTCATAGCTGGTTACGGCCTGGATTTGTTCAATTTATTGAATATCTTCAGATTTATTCAGAAACTAAACAAGTGACTTTCTTTGAGTGAATTATTGAATCATTAATATATCAGATTCATTCAAAACACTTATTCATTCAGAAATTAAACAAGTGATTGTCACAGTGAATCACTGAATCATTTATAGCCTATATATATTTAAATATAATCATACTTGCAAGATACACTCAGTGCTTGTTCCTTGATTTACTTGATTTTATAAACATACCACCAAAATGCTTTAAGAAAACACCTTCTTTAAAGGATTTTATCTATTTGTTGAAAACAGGCAACCCAATTCATACTCTGACCTCCTTCTGATATTAGCATACATTCACCCATCAAAACTGCCTCTGATTGGTTAAGAGAGCTGGGGGAGGAGCCTGGGCTCAACATGCCAGTCAGTGGCTGTGGAGGCAAGAGTATTTCACTCGCCTGCCTGCCAAGTGCTGGACTCACTCTGAAGACTGAGTGCCTCACTCTGAGTGCTGCATGTTGCTGTTTGCACTTCAACAGTGTTGAAACAGAGTCAGCGTTTTCAGATTCAGCCAGTTGCCGCTGTCTCCTATCCTCTGATTCTCGTTCTGCATGTTTCTGTCTCTATTTATTTATTCTTTTTTTTTGTGGGTGTGTGTTTTGTGTAGGAGGCTCTTGCAGACCATTGTCGGATGTTTTTGCTCTTTTAGAGGAAGAGTTATTACTGAGGTGAGGTGAGGTGTATGATGCTCATACAGCACCTGCTTTCTTTGATCCACATGACAGATGATGTTCAATTTGAATTTACCAGACTGAAGTAGATAGAGATCAAAGCACTGATTACGGATATTCAGGGAAATGAACACCTCACATCATCATGGACTGCATCATTCATACCGAAATCACAGCCAGGGAGCTTTGCCAGTGGGAAAGCCTGTTCAAGGTGAGAGAGGATCAGCCTCTGGATGCTATGAGCAGCTCCTCATCTCCACAGAGGTCTTCCTCACACTCGGGCTCGTCAGTCTCCTGGAGAACATTCTGGTGATTGCTGCTATTATCAAGAACAAGAACCTTCATTCTCCCATGTACTTCTTTATCTGCAGTTTAGCCGTAGCAGACTTGTTGGTCAGTGTCTCCAATGCCTCAGAAACGGTAGTGATGGCACTCATCACGGGGGGCAACCTGACCAATCGCGAGAGCATCATCAAGAACATGGACAACATTTTTGACTCGATGATCTGCAGCTCGCTGTTGGCCTCCATTTGGAGTTTGTTGGCCATTGCAGTGGACCGCTACATCACGATTTTCTACGCCTTGCGCTACCACAACATCATGACCCAACGGCGGGCGGGCACCATCATCACCTGCATCTGGACCTTCTGCATGGTCTCTGGCGTGCTCTTTATTGTGTACTCGGAGAGCACCACCGTTCTCATCTGCCTTATCAGCATGTTCTTCACCATGCTGGCGCTTATGGCCTCGCTCTACGTCCACATGTTTCTTCTAGCCCGGCTGCACATGAAGCGCATTGCCGCCCTCCCTGGCAACGGCCCTATCTGGCAGGCGGCAAATATGAAAGGGGCCATCACAATCACTATCCTGCTGGGAGTATTTGTGGTGTGCTGGGCTCCCTTTTTCTTGCACCTCATCCTCATGATATCTTGCCCCCGGAACCCCTATTGCATCTGCTTCATGTCCCACTTCAACATGTATCTGATCCTCATTATGTGCAACTCGGTCATAGACCCTCTCATCTATGCCTTCAGGAGCCAAGAGATGAGGAAAACCTTCAAGGAGATCTGCTGCTGCTGGTATGGACTGACCTCTCTGTGTGTATAAGCTTGTTTCTGTTTGACGTCAAGGTACTGATTGGGAGATGTTGGCTTGCTGGATGATGCTGAGAATGAAGAAGATCTAATTACACTGCATAGCTTATGTGATTATTCTGTACACATTTATTTGATACCCAGAGAAATGTGATACTATGGCTGTGCTGAACATGAAAAAAAATGCTAATGTTATTGACTCAAGTATTCAGTTCTTTCATTCATTGACATGCTGTTTTTGGTGTTTATTTATATATAAGTCTCATTCATTTTATCTACTGATTAAGAAATCAAAAAGTCAAAGTGCCAATATTTAAAAGCATTAAATGACAGAAAATGTATAGGACTGTGTGTGATTCAGTTACTCAAGCACATGCACAATATTTGGCTACTGTGATTATGTTCTCTTAGCAGGTTGGTACCTCAATTATCCAGCTCGAGAACCGTTGCAGCTTAATAAATGTGTTTCATACTTATGAATTTATTTTTGTATTTTGTAAGTTAAGATAATTGTAACTTTTGTAATGCCATCTCATTGTGCAAATAAAACAACATCAAAACCAGCAATTATGCCTCATATGTTTTCTTGTGGAATTGGTCAAATGATAACAGATTTGATGGTTTTGCTTTTGCTCTTGGATTTTATTCCATTTCCCTTCCTTTCCAGCTTCAGAGTCATGGAGCTCAAAAGGTAAATATCTATATAATCTAGTAAAAGATTGCCTGTAAGCTCTTAAAGGCTATTTATTTGATCAGTTTTTTTTTAATGTCACCATATTGCGCTGAACAGACTCTCATCTAGTACAACTACTAAAGGAAGGATTTCTGTCACTTTGCACCTCCACTAAGCTCTCATTTATCCCCATGATTTTCTTCTCTATACAGTAATATTATTTGACCTTAAATCAAGGCCAACGCCACTGAATGCACAAAGAAAATACTGGGATTGGTTCTTTCAGCAGGTTGAGGTCTGTAAGCTGTCAGTTGGCATTCCTGTTAGCAATGGCAATGGCTCAGCTGGTGCCTGACTCTCTGGAAGTACACAATTTCAATTCTGCCATCTTTGATCATGGGCACTTTTTCCTAATTACAGGTGGTTTGAGCCAGTTTTTTTTATTGGTCTTATGAAGTATTCTAATTTGTTGAGATAGTGAATTGGTGGGTTTTTGTTAAATGTGAGCCAAAATCATCACAATTAAAACCAAACCAAAGATTTAAACTACTTCAGTCTGTGTGCATTGAATTTATTTAATACACGAGTTTCACAATTTTAGTTGAATTACTGAAATAAATGAACTTTTCCACGACATTCTAATTTATTGAGATGCACCTGTAGTTCCATGTATTAAACAAATGAAATCGCTCATAAAATTAACTAAAAGAGAGCAGGCAGAGTTTAAGACAGCTAGATGAATTGGGTTTGCACACTTCTCTAGACAGGTACTTATTGAATCAAGCCCTCTTCTCCTTTAATACATGCCCTTTTAACATGCTTGGACAGCTGCCTAATTAAGAGCCATTTCCCATTTGTAAACCCTGGGGATCCTCCTGGTCCAGCAATATTTTTCAGCTCAAAGAATTTGAAAAATCGAAACGGCCTGTTAGCCTGATGGAAACCTATCCTATTAAGTTAATTTGCAGTCTTTATTGGAAATGAAATGGCTTCTCTGCCCTGCAAAATATCTGAAATTATGTTCATGCAGACTGGTTACACATTAGCATATGCAATCAATCACAATTTACAATATTATTAAAAGACAAAAACAATAAGATTTTATACCTAGATCTCTCTCTATTTTTTTTGTACAGACCTCATAAAAGTTATTTAGAGACTGAGCCCTTTCTAAGTATATAGAAAAGCATTCATCATCAGGACAACAAAAAGTCACCTCTGAGTAATCTATTGATCAATTTAACATCTCATTGTGCAAATAAAACAACATCAAAACCAGCAATTATGCCTCATATGTTTTCTTGTGGAATTGGTCAAATGATAACAGATTTGATGGTTTTGCTTTTGCTCTTGGATTTTATTCCATTTCCCTTCCTTTCCAGCTTCAGAGTCATGGAGCTCAAAAGGTAAATATCTATATAATCTAGTAAAAGATTGCCTGTAAGCTCTTAAAGGCTATTTATTTGATCAGTTTTTTTTTAATGTCACCATATTGCGCTGAACAGACTCTCATCTAGTACAACTACTAAAGGAAGGATTTCTGTCACTTTGCACCTCCACTAAGCTCTCATTTATCCCCATGATTTTCTTCTCTATACAGTAATATTATTTGACCTTAAATCAAGGCCAACGCCACTGAATGCACAAAGAAAATACTGGGATTGGTTCTTTCAGCAGGTTGAGGTCTGTAAGCTGTCAGTTGGCATTCCTGTTAGCAATGGCAATGGCTCAGCTGGTGCCTGACTCTCTGGAAGTACACAATTTCAATTCTGCCATCTTTGATCATGGGCACTTTTTCCTAATTACAGGTGGTTTGAGCCAGTCACCTGAACTGTAAGTGACAAATCTCTCTGGAGCAACAGTGAAAATGACATCATGACCACTGGTAGCTGATGGCACCACAAGAACACACAGTCTCAAACGCTTCACTAGTAATTATCCCAATCTGTGGCATGATATGCAAGCCTTTAAATACAAGTGATATACATGGCACTTTTACTATCTACTCTAATATAATAAAATATTTTCAATGTATGTAGTGAGAATATGGAGCTACTTTTTAATGCCTCTCAATGGAGAAAGATGCTTTTTGCATCGAGATGATGTAGTTACAACAGAAACACAAAATGGTAACACTTTATTTTAAAGTGTCCTTGTTACACGTTGCATGGATTTACTATTATAATAACAATTAATTATGCATAATTACATGCAAGTAGCCCAAAGCCAAACCAAAATCCTAACCCTAACCATATAGTAAGTACATGTAGTTAATTAATCCCCCCCCATTCAAAAGGCTTGCTAATAGTGAGCCATTTTGTTGATTTTGATTTGACATAATAATCCATTCACATGTAAAAATCTGGAAGAAATCAGTATAAATTCCAAGAATAAGAGCGTCTCAGATTGGAGCTTCATAAGAGGCATAAAAAATAGGCCTATATACACACACACACACACACACACACACACACACACATTCATTTCTTGACTTACTTTTAAAAAAAAAAAAAACACTTTTTTTTTTTTTCTGAACATGTGAAATCGTAAGTGCTTCTGCCACATGCAAGCTAGATTTTTCACAGCTTTAAATGCTTTCTTGGTATGCATGGAAAGATATCTTTGAATTGAAATGCAAATGTATAAATTGGAGGCAATTTGTGTATAGGCAAGAAGATGCATAAGGGGTTTCTCTGTAATTCTCCTGTTTGGTCACTCAAACTCATTGCCTCTAATTGAGCATGGGCATTGACATTTTAGCTCTATACCCATGGCTGTGTCTCGATAAATGAGGCTACCTCATAAAAGCCTGAAATTATTTGTGAAAGGCTCCTTTTCTTAGCAATTTGAGCTTGGCTAGGTTGGATAAGTTATAATTTTAGTAATTTATTTGGTAAAGAAAGAAGGAAAAAATACAGCAATGAGCCTGAGTATCATAATTAGTCTTGACAATAAATTATGCACTGGATGGATAGATAGATGGATAAATAAATAAATGTGAATTTTGAAGTCATCGTTATGATGATTAATGCTCCCTTTAAGTAAGCTGGAGCTGGTTCAAAAGCATATTATTTATGTTTTTGATAGTTATTGTCAATATATCAGGAAAAGAAAGCTCCAGTCTAAAATAAATGTAGATGCCTTGTCACATTGGATTTCTATTGAGAAGTTCAAATATGTAAACATATGCACAGAAAGTGCGATTAGACTTTATTTCTGTTTTTAAATGAGTTTAAAAATGCTATGTTGCAGGCATTTATAAAATAATCAGAATGAAACTGATTAGTTTTGCTGACTTGAATATAATATATATATATAGCGAATATAATTAATTGATCTAAAATGTAGAATAAATCAATAAAAAATTAAATAAAAAATGACTTGAATACCTCTTCTTCTGTGATCTGTTCTATTTATAAATTAAAGTCTGAGGCTTTAATTCTTGATAAAAATAAATGTTGGCTCAAAGTAGTTTGGCATTATCTTTTAAATAGCAATGCAGCAATTTAATTTTAAAATTTTATAAATATTTCAAAACTGTTTGACCTTAGTGTCAACTGTCACGAATCCGGTCCATGGACTTCCGTTCAATCGCCACCAGAGGTCACTCTTCTGTTACATTGACTCTCACACTACACAAACTGTTGCATGTCATCCCGGACTACATATCCCATCATCCATTGCACTGATTGCACACAGCTGTAACCAATCTCACACTCACTATATTACACCCACTCAGATCCTTTTCAAACTGCCGAGTGTTGTTTAGCGTGTATCACTGCTATAGCTGGTAGCTACCTTACGGAGCCTGCTTAGTTTTCCTAGCCTTATCTTAGTCTTGCCTTGTCTGTTTTCTCGTGTTCTGATCTTTGCCTTGTACCTGGATTATTCCTCTAGTCTCGCCCTGTTGGATTACGTTCGCTGTCGACTGACCCTCGCTTGTTTACTGGACTGCTCTTGTTTTGTCTTCTATATACCTGTTTGCCATTGCCTGACCCTCGCCTGTTTTGACCACGCCCTTAATAAAGCTTGCAAATGGATCCGTACGTCTCACATCTTGTTTGCCCCGTAACATCAACCAACATGCTGGAAGCCATTTTGTTATTATGTTGAAAACCAGGAAATCAGTGAGGTCTGATAAGTCAAGGACAATTTTTTAATACCTAAAAATGTTAGAAAAACAGAAAACCTGTTTAAAAATAATGATTGAGTTGTGTGGTGCAAGGATTGCAGTGCTTTGGTTAATGGTTACATCACTTGACATTTTTAGAGCCATTGATTGATTGACTGATAGTGAAAATGGTATGATATTTCAAATATGTGAATGTCTTTTCATAATCACTGACATCTTTATTTGTTATTAATCTACCTAAGGCCTATTTTATTTATTCAGTTTTTTTTCTTTTTAGATGCATTTTTGACTGAAAGACATGGACAGAAATATGATAAAAAAAGCCATTTCCAGAGCCAAATACAGACACTTTTGTATTAAGCAAACACAATAAAGGATATTACATTTGCTATCAGGAACAAAAGAAAAACGGCAAAAAATAATTTAATTTTTTTTAACCAAATGAACCATGAAAATGCAAACCAGTTTCAATTACACCTGCAAGATAACAAGGCTAATGGCATAAGATGATATTCACAATCACGGTGAGCTGCTGAGGCAAGTCTATTTTTGCCTTACATGATTACTTTGTAGGAAAATAGGGAATGAGATGTGAATAAAATGTATCCATTAGGGAGTCTAAACGCTGTGGGAATGGTGTGTTCTGTGTGTCTGTGAGCTGCCTGTCTGCATCTCATCGCATTGATATTTAGTGCAGATGAGAACACTCACAACCTGGCATAATCCCGCTTAGACATGATGCCAAAAATGGTCTGACGCACCTCACAGATGCAGTTTTCCATTTAGTGCTTTCGTTCTGTAAAAATACAAAGGACAATTGGCCTTATGTGCTTTACATCGCACATTTTTAAGACTTTGCCATAATACTGGATTGTGATTGACAATCATGGCGTTTACAAAGTCAAGGTGAAGGATATGCCTGGAAATAGTCTACATATATTCATAAAATGCATACTTTTAAGTTGTTATGGATAAAAGTGCCTGCCAAATGTATACATAAATCTATTAATTCACTGTATTGATCCAAGTACATCTGTTTAGTTTAGCAGCAGCGGTCTGTGAGGGAATTTTCTAGGCAGGCTAAAGTGTAAATTAATATTGATCAAACCTGCTCTCCTTACTTTGTTGAAATAAAACTGTAGTATGGTTTCCATCATATCCCTTAGCTGATAATTATGCTTCCATACACATATGATCTCTCTCTGAAAGCTTAAATTAGCCTTGATTATTAACAACATGTTATAATCTTTCTGATTACCAACCCAAACACTTGTAAACATGGACATGAATATAACAAATCATGCAGGGTCATTTATCACGGATCAGGGCTGTCATTGTGAATGAGATTTTTTCCCGGGGACTGGATGAGAGGAGGGGCCACTAAGGGCCTCTATAATATATCCTCCTCATCTTCATGTGGGCCTGTCCATGAAAAAGTTTGTCCCAGACCATGTGAATTTTATGGTTAGTGATAATGAAAATGACTTGAATACCTCTTCTACAATGAACATATTTTCAATTTCTGAATTAAAAGTCTGATCAAAGAATTTTATTTTATTTTTTACCTTGTGTGATATTATTTTAAAACTCAATGACCTTGACTCATCCGTGCACTCTGCTTAATGGGTTTCCACTGATTTAAAAAATGGCTTGCATCTTGGTTACGCCACATCGACTTTGTCTTGGGGTTTAAATGGTTTTCAAATATTTTTAAAACTCAATGACCTTGACTCATCCGTGCACTCTGCTTAATGGTTTTCCACTGATTTAAAAAATGGCTTGCATCTTGGTTACGCCACATCGACTTTGTCTTGGGGTTTAAATGGTTTTCAAATATTAAAAAAATTGTAAAACAAAATTGCTGCTAAAATCACTGCTATTTTATATAATAATATAATATTAGAAAGCACTGAAGCAATTTGGTTTTAAAACTTTATAAATATTGGACAAACCAAGGTAATTGAGTTTTAAAATAATCTCTCATATAATCATACATCCTTTCGATAAAAAGCACATTTTATCAGATTAAATAAAGTCAACATAAGAAAATGTCTTGATATTTTTGATAATTGTAAAAAAAATAAAAAAATAAAAACACTTTAAAAATGTTCAAAAACCATTTAACAACAACAACAAAATTAAGTAATCTATTTTTTATTCAAGGTGCATGATGCTTTTACTTGATGTCTTGACATTTTAGAGTCATTGATTTTATTTTACTTTATTGATTGATTGTTTGATTATAAAAATATGATTTTTTTTCTTTTCATCATGTTAGACATCCTTATTTGTGTCTCAGCCATTTACAGGAGGAGGCAGATTTTTTTATTCTCTCTCTCTCTCTCTCTTTTCAGATGCATTTTTGCCAGACAAATGACTTTGCATCGTTTACATACATTCTCGTTGGTCAGTTTTTGCATTGGGGGAGTCTGTCAGCCTCCTCTGTCATTAGTACTCTGAAGATAAATAAAATACTTATTTTGTATACACATTATCATAATATACATGTACAGAGTTTGAATACCATTTAATTGTTTTGCTGTAGGCGTTATTTAAAAAACATTTTGGAGATTCATCCTGTCATGACAAACCACCACTGCTGTTTTCTGTAGGGCAAATGAGTCCGAAAAGAGGAAAATAAATTTTAGTGTTGTTGAGTTCAGGGTCAAAACAATTTAGACTGTGCTCTGTGTGTTATTTTGTGCAAACCATGTATTCAGACCAGTATTAGAGGACTCATCATTCAGTCTGTGATTACGGTTAATGGAACATATTTAGTTGCGGAGAGATAGCCAGCATGCGTCACAGTTGCTCTTATGAAAGCATCTAAAATGACAGGTCATATTAATTCACCATTGAAGCTAGCATTCATCTTAAGTAAATTGAATAAAGCTATTTTTATGCAATTGTACTTCCCTGAGTTCAGAAGTTGTATGTAAGCTAATGGCACAGAACATCAGCAATTGCTGTTTTCTGCAAGTCAAAACAGCTTTGAGGCATCCTGCAATTGATGTCACGTGCTGCATCGTTTAGCATTTGTTACAAGCATAACTGCTTATCAGACTCTGAAATCAGTTCACACTGAGACATCTTGATGATCTTTGCAAGTATGCATTAAAAACTATTTATTATGAACACATACACAAATCCAACTGAGTCAATTCATGCTAAAGATTTTCACTGAATAAATTTCAGCCTTAATAACAAAGTGATGAATGTATGCAGGGTGGCTTAAAGGATAAATTGTACTGTATTCAAAGGCAATATAGCAGTGCAACAGTCTCTTTCTCACAGGATTCAGGCCAATTACTGTTGGAGAGCCACTGCCACCAAAGATTAGCTAAGCAACCGATCAGCCGGGGCTTTTTAAGTGACTGTGACGACTGTCTCCTCTCATGCGTGGAACACTGGACTGAGTTTATATGTAACACCACAATTTCAAACTCCTATATTTTGAACTTCTGACTGTCGATAAAAGGGTTTTATTTACATTAGAGTGATATGGTATAAAATTCCTGCTAACAGTTGAAGAGACAGTTCAGCCAAAAATTAAATTTGTCATCCTTTACCCTCCATACATGTTTTACTGTCTTTATGTAAGGAATAATTGACGATGACTCCACTTCACTCCACCTTGGGTGTGCATTATTTTCTAATAATTCAACGTACCGGAGTCAATTATTCCGCTTATACTATGGTTACCACACCTTAAGACATTGTTCAGATGTTTTATTTTATTTGTTGTATTTTCATTTCATTGCACATCTTACCTCAGCATGTTTGCCAATCAGATTCAAGCATTCAACAACCCCCTAGTATAAACTATCATAAGATATTTTGGAGAATATTTCAATTGTGATTGTCCTTACAATGAAAGTCATAGGGGTTCAAAACAACACTGATTTTTATTTGACATTTTGTTCCACAGAAGAAAGAAAGCCATGCAAATATGGGACAAAATGAGGGTGAAGTAAATGATAACAATTTTCATTATTTTGTGAACTATCCTTTTATCTCATAGTTGTTTTGTCATGCAGTGAAATTAAAAGTCAGGTCAGGCATATTCGGGCCAGTCTAGAAGTCTGTGGGCATAGAGCAATAAAGGAGGGTGACATGTACAAAGCTCAGGTGAATTGGTAACCACCTCAGGCTTCAGACAAAGACAGCCGAAGCACAAGGGGCCACACAGGAAGAGGGGAAATGTGCAGTATTGTATGTATCTGCTATTCCCAGACTATAGTATGCATACACAAGGGATGAAAGACTGCAGCACAGCATTCATATGAAAGTCTTAAGCTTTTTACTTTACTGTGCTGATAAACCATTATTTTGGTGACAATACAGAAAAAAATATTACCCAGTGTTTCGGCATCTCTTATTTTGAATGAATGCACTTAAATTGAAAACTTTTTCGGTTTGCATCTATGCATCTCAACCTCATTGTTCCATATGCACTCAATGCAAGCAGTAATAGAGTACACAGCAAAATCACAGCATGGTTTTAAAAGCGTTGCTACATCCACCTTTCTGAAAGCAGCCATTGGCAAAGGACACGCCACAGCTGCTGTTGAATTTAACCTCCCTCCTCGTGGGGTCTGTGATGTGATCTCTGATGGTATTGATTCATACTCTGTGAACATCTAAGCAGCCAAAGAGGGACTCTAGAATGTTCAGCACGCTGGGCAATACTCATCCAAACTGGATCTGACATGAATGAATGGAAATTTAAGAAATAGTTTAATCTTTTATCTTAATCTTATTTAAACTGTATACATACATTAATAATATATGTGCAATGACTTATACACACACACACTACTGTTCAAAAGATTGTGGTCAGTATTTAAAAAAAAAAATAACTATAATACATTCAAAAAGCGCGCGCATGTGCGTGTGCGTGTGTAAACGCTGGACCAGACCATAGACTGTATAAAAACAGGGGTGGGAATTTAAAAAAAAAAAAAAAAAAAGCGCTTTAAAAGTGAGAATAAAAAAAATATTCAACACAAATATTAAGCCGCACATCTGTTTTCAACATTGCTAAAAATAAGAAATGTTTCTTATCACCAAATCAGCATATTAGATTAACATCTGAAGGATCATGTGACACTGGAGACTATAGTAATGCAACAATAAAATTTTTTTACTGACCCCAAACTTATGAAGTAAATATATACCCCTGGTGATATTAAATACATATTGATAAATACAAACAAATAGTGAAACAAAGCCAAAAAAAACAAACAAAAAAAAACACTACATAATGAAAAATATTCCCATGGACCATGAAGGGCTGAGCTCCCCCTGGCTCAGAGATAAGAGAGTGACTGATGAGTGTGATGTTGAGTCTATGCTCATTAAAAAGCATGCTAACAGATCACAGAGACACTAGTCTCACATAATACCATCTGTCTCAACGGCACAGATTCAAGCATCTGCTTTTGGGGCAACAACCAGCCTACGTATGTACAATCATTATATCATCAATTACAGTGCTAATGTTACGGAAGGAGACTCACACAGAGGGTTAGAGAGAAACAATGATGTTTATTTCCAGCAAGTGAGGCAGAGGATACGGGCAGGTGAATGTTAAGCTAGATAGGAAGTCCTTTGGGAGGATGAGGAGAGAACTCTAGTAAGGGGATTCCCAGGAGATCGCGGAAGGAAGACAGTAGGCTCGTCCCGCGCCGTAACATATCCACCGGGGAAGGGGGGTGGGCGCCCTGGAGGCTGGTACAGGACAGAGACACGGAAGGACTCCAGGGCGGACCAGGGAGTCCAGGAGGCCATGGCACAGCAGACAGTTCGGGCCGCCATGTCGGAGCAGGTAGTTCAGGCCGCCATGGCGGATCAGGGGACCCGGGAGGCCATGGCGGATCAGGTCAGGTCGCCATGGCGGATCCTCCGTGGCCTTGGTTGGCTCAGCCACAGGTATATGCCCGCCCCCCCCAAATCTTCTTGGGGAAATCTAGGAATCCTGGGGGTCGCTCAGGAGGAGCGGGCACTGGAGCGAGGCCTGGGGCCGACCCTGGAGCGAGCTCTGGGGCTGGAGCCGACACTGGAGCGAGCTCTGGGGCTGGAGCCGACACTGAGCAAAACTGGGGATCAGAAGCCCTTCCCGAGCTGAACTGGGGATCAGGAGCCCTTCCCGGGCTGAACTGGGGATCAGGAGCCCTTCCCGGGCTGAACTGGGGATCAGGAGCCCTTCCCGGGCTGAACTGGGGATCAGGAGCCCTTCCCGGGCTGAACCAGTGGTGTCTGGGAGGTCCACGGGGCGATGGTAATTGGCCCCGAGCCAGAACAGCTGATTAAGGACGGCATCCTCGAACACCGTCACCGCGGCGAGCCTGCAGAACTCCCCGGCGTACTCGTAGAAGAGGAGATCCCGGCGAGCGAGGACGGAGAACCACGCAGCAGATTGCATGCCGTGGGGAGAAACAGGGACAAAACAAAAAAAAACTTTTCAAAAACAGAACTAAAACGGGGACAGGGGACACCACTTACTTCTTGCTGAATCCCATTAAGGTCCGATCTTCTGTTACGGAAAGAGACTCACACAGAGGGTTAGAGAGAAACAATGATGTTTATTTCCAGCAAGTGAGGCAGAGGATACAGGCAGGTGAATGTTAAGCTAGATAGGAAGTCCTTTGGGAGGATGAGGAGAGATAACTCTAGTAAGGGGATTCCCAGGAGATCGTGGAAGGAAGACAGTGGATAGCACACACCTCCGATGGTGAGTGACGGGGTATCCACGGAGCGAGGGACTGGAACGAACACAGGAGGAAACACTGGAGGAAACACATGAGGTAAGTATAACTTGGAAGGTAAGTCTTTCAATGAATCTTACGGATTGCAGAGAGAGAGTCCACTTCGTTGGAACGAGATCAGACCCAGGAGTGGTGTGAGGTGTGTGCTTATGAATGGGAGCTGAGGGTGATTGTTAATCTGTGACAGGTGCGTGTGATTAGAATTCAGGTGAAGGTGTTTGCTGTGATTGGGAGGTGGCTGAGTCTGGCCGATCTGTGGCAGCTAATTAATGCAGACCAAAAAGAAAACAAGAAATAGGATGTTTCTCTGAGGGGGGAAAAAAACACCAAATGCTTTTAACCTTAGTGGATGTAACAAACCATAAGTAAAAGATTAAAGAACCCAGTGTACTTTTCAAAAGGAGACACAGAACAGATGTCCATATGCTCTGACTGATGTACCTGAATATAGTGACTATGGTGGGTTTGGGCAGGGCTTCCAGGAAGAGCTGCACAGCCGTGATCATTTGCTGGATCTCCTCCTCACTGCTGATGTGGTGAGGGAGCAATGAGTAATCACAGGTCAAGCCTGCTTGATGCAGCTAAACTCAACACCACAGGCACAAATATATCAGCCTGTGGCACTGGCAGACGTGCCTCAGCACCACAAACCAAGGAAGGCAAATTTGTTATCCCTCATGTTCTGCTTGGAGGCTTGAAAAAATATACTTGATATTAAGTAACAAACTGATACTTCATTATTTTTCCTCATCACTGCAAAACATTTTTAATTAGTATTGTGTCTTGTTTTCCAGAAAACAATATCTAAACATCTTTGATATATTTACTTTAAAATGCATGACTTGTTTTTAAAGATTATGCCTTGAATCACATTCATTACATCTAAATTACATTGGCATGTTATTGGCATGTTTTAACTAAACTCATGATTATATATACATTTTCTTATTTTTCCAGATTTTACACACACACACAAACACACACACACACACACACACACACATGTCAATTTTGATTGTCATTTAAATTGACAAGGATGTTTAGGGGTTTCAAAACTACAAATGTTTGAGAGAGAGAGTCCACTTCGTTGGAACGAGATCGGACACTGGAGTGGTGTGAGGTGTGTGCTTATGAATGGGAGCTGAGGGTGATTGTTAATCTGTGACAGGTGCGTGTGATTAGAATTCAGGTGAAGGTGTTTGCTGTGATTGGGAGGTGGCTGAGTCTGGCCGATCTGTGGCAGCTAATTAATGCAGACCAAAAAGAAAACAAGAAATAGGATGTTTCTCTGAGGGGGGAAAAAAACACCAAATGCTTTTAACCTTAGTGGATGTAACAAACCATAAGTAAAAGATTAAAGAACCCAGTGTACTTTTCAAAAGGAGACACAGAACAGATGTCCATATGCTCTGACTGATGTACCTGAATATAGTGACTATGGTGGGTTTGGGCAGGGCTTCCAGGAAGAGCTGCACAGCCGTGATCATTTGCTGGATCTCCTCCTCACTGCTGATGTGGTGAGGGAGCAATGAGTAATCACAGGTCAAGCCTGCTTGATGCAGCTAAACTCAACACCACAGGCACAAATATATCAGCCTGTGGCACTGGCAGACGTGCCTCAGCACCACAAACCAAGGAAGGCAAATTTGTTATCCCTCATGTTCTGCTTGGAGGCTTGAAAAAATATACTTGATATTAAGTAACAAACTGATACTTCATTATTTTTCCTCATCACTGCAAAACATTTTTAATTAGTATTGTGTCTTGTTTTCCAGAAAACAATATCTAAACATCTTTGATATATTTACTTTAAAATGCATGACTTGTTTTTAAAGATTATGCCTTGAATCACATTCATTACATCTAAATTACATTGGCATGTTATTGGCATGTTTTAACTAAACTCATGATTATATATACATTTTCTTATTTTTCCAGATTTTACACACACACACAAACACACACACACACACACACACACACATGTCAATTTTGATTGTCATTTAAATTGACAAGGATGTTTAGGGGTTTCAAAACTACAAATGTTTGGTCTGAGATGCCTCAGAGATATTAAACATGAATAAATACATTCGCTAACATGAGTTCAGCAATACACCCCTGACAGAAGCTTATTTTGCATTTTTCAACACTGTTCAATTTCAAATGGACCCCAAGCAGAAACAACGTGACTAGCATGGATATGAGCCACATTTCTGAAAAGTGAACTCTACAGTAAAATAGAAGATTAAAGCTTCAGTATATTCCGCCAACTAGTTTTTCATTATGCTTGAGGAGTTTATTACAAGAATATGAGGGTAAAATAAGATGATTTGAAACTTGCTGATATTATTTTTCTACATACATCATTGTAGACTATGAAAGCATAAAAACTATTTGGGATATCTGGGATGACAGATACTTCAAACATGATTAAAATACCCAAAGGATAAAAACATAGTTAGCGATCAACATTTGCTATCAAATATAGAAAGTAACAAACTTATAAAGACACTATAGCATTACAGTAAAACAACCCATCAAAACAAGAATGACAAAGTCTTGTTACTCATAACCCAAAAGATAATATAGCTCTACTCACCTGCGTAAGCCAGTACACAAAAGTCACAAAATCTGGAACACTAATACAGATTTGTAGTGTGTACAGAGCCAAAACAAGAGCTCTTTGTACATCTCTGGCAAAAAAAATGAACACACACATTGACCAGAGAGATGGCCCATATGTTAAAGGCGAGGGGGGAGAGCCCTCCATGATGCCAGTGCCCGATTAGCACAAGGATAAACACACACACACACACACACACACACACACATATATACACAACTTTACCATTTCATAGTCTGGTGACTGAGTTCGATTCTTAAGGCTGTGTACAAGTCTGACAAGAGATTTTATTCTACAAAGAAAGAGAGGGGGGGAAAAATCAATGCATGAGGCTGTCATCTCCTGCTTGATCAAATGCATACTGACCATATACAGCAATCAATCAAGCCCAATGGTGCACTGAAATGGAGCTATAAACAAAAAGCAGAGCCTGTGGCTTTACCGTCTCAATGACAGCAGTAATGCATACCTTGGGTTTGCTGCTAAACGTTCAACAGTTTCCTGGCCGTCATCCTCTACCAGTTCAGCAAATGCAGCCTCCAGGTCTTCAAGCTGGTGAGTGCGTCTCTCTACACAATCTAAGAGCTCCTCCTGAAAACCAACACATGGAACTGTAAAGACACCATGGGAAATGTGCCTTCTTGTGTGTCCTGTATTCAACAAAATACACTGAGGTTAAAAAGCCTGAGATCACATTGAATATACATAGGATCTCATTTAAACCTGGGAATAAACAAGGTTTTCGATTTTACTAAATTTAAAACATACATAAAAAAAGAAATGTCTTTCTACACTATTTTTATATTTTTATGTGACTAATCAAAAGTAAGTACTTTACTATTCGAAGGTTTGGGGTCATTACGTTTTTTTTTCCTGCCTCAGGAAGGACACATTAAATTAAATGAAAATGACTGCAAATATATTTATAATATTATGAAAGATTTTTATATTAAATAAATGTTTCTTGAGCAGCAAATCAGCATATTAGAATTATTTCTGAAGGATCATGTGACGCTGAAGAATAATATAATGACTGCTGAAAATTCAACTTTGCCATCGGTTTTCCAGCTGATCCAGTGGAACGTAAAGAGCGTCACTCAAAAAGTAATCGTCTCTGCTTGTGACCCTACAAAGAGAAAGAGATTTCTTCTGAATGTTTTTACATGATTCTAACAGTACAATGTCTCCTGACAGGGTGGAGGTCTCATCCTTATTAATAGTAAATGAACGTCTGCTGCCATCTCATGGTTACACGCTGATATGCTGCACCTGACCTGATGGTGGTTGTGGATGAATCTTTCCCCACACACATAGAATGCTCCCCTTCTTTGATCTGCTGAGCCCAGTACGGATGCAGCCAGGCTACGTGGGAAACGTGTCCAGCATAGACCATTGGCATAATCCAATTCTCAATGCTCAGCTCACTGCAGGAGCAAACAATAACATGTCAACCCTTATACTCACTGTTGCAACTAATGGTGTGAATGGCTTTATTTTCAACAGCATGAGCTGTCTTTTTAAAGTTCCTCTGATTTTAATAGTCAGAGGAGTATTCATGCATGTTACTCTTTTGTACAGGCATTTTTTAACAGTTATTTGACAATAGCCACGTAGACTTCAACAAGTCATACTTTCTGCACTGTGCTAATTTCTGTCAATTTTTGTATTTTTAATTTAATATTTAAAATTCAATAACTAAATAAATAGTCATTATTCAAAATAAGATACATGTTAACTAAATATACAAAACTCTTTTAAACTTATTTCAGCTAGCTGCTGAATTTCTAATTTCTTAATTAACTTGATGTACTAAAATATCAGAAAACTAAAACTGAAATAAAATTTATTAATATTATATAGACATTTGAAAAAATAATAAAAATGACTAACACAAAACTTAAAAAAATAAAATGAAAATGGAAAAAAATTAAAACAATCAAAATATGAATAAAATCTATATACATATATCAAAGATAGCAGTGTAATAATAATAAATAAGCTAACATAACCTCAATAACGCTGCTTTGTAATTTCAAACACCGCATTAACATTTCCACCACATTTCAAATGATGTGTTGTGTCTGATAGCATTTTGTTGTGCAATTGACATTTGAAACATTTTTGGAATTAAACGGATGACTTCTCCTGCTGAGGCTAATTGCATGGCTAGCATGTTATGTCTCATGAAAACAATTAAATAATATATTTTTGGAAAATTTGATTTAATTTGATTGAAAATGATGCACAACAACAACAAAAAAAAATTATAATATATTATAAAAATAATTTATTTTTATTTTATGAAATAATAAACAACAAAACACATAATCTTCACTAAAATAATGAAATTGTTTATTTAACTTATCATTTAGATTATCACAGTTTTACAATAATACAATAACATTTTTATAATGGTTTTTCATATTTTTGAGAGTCTGGGCCTGGGACAAGGGTAAAACTATAAAATCTGCACATGAAAGGTATCTGACATGGGAAAAAATAAAAATAAACGAAAAAAATAAACTAGGAACTTAAAAGTTTCCAAGACAGTTTATGTATAATAATAATAATAATAATAATAATAATAATATGTTAGATTCATTTACAAAAAAATAAGTAAATTTTACATGAAAAAACAATCGTGTCCAAAAAAAAAAATCCTATAGGCTAATCGTATAATTTATAATCGTGTCCAAAGTTGATGAAAAACCCTTACAAACTTACCTGAACAGAATCTCTTTGTCGTACACCGTATCAGCAGACATGTTCACAGGGATGAGGAGATCAGGATGGGAGTCCAAATGAACCATTTTAATGCCCTTCATTGGAATATGTTTCGAGCCAATGGCACGATATATGTGTTTTACAGCCTAATGCAGGTGGAAATGACATTTCGGTAACAATTTTTTATTTTACACGTTTAGGGGCTGATTTATCATTCAAAACCACTGACTATGTTGCTTTTATTGGAACTAACGTTACTGTTGATGCAGTTATTTTCTGCATCAATAGTTCCGTCAGGCACTCATTCAATCCCACAATGCACTGCAAAAACGAGTGTACAACTGGTGCACGCTTAACAGCTAGAGAATGCCCATAATGCACCATGAGAGTCATGCGCCGAATAAATTCCCGCATCTCGCCAGAAGATGGCGCCCGCAGCTGAATAATCAATCTGTTCATTTTTACAAAGCGCTCATCCATGGCGTACAGCATAATGTACAACACAGGTATAAATTAATTGTAAATTGATTATTAAATTGTTTGATTAGGGTTTATACATAATTTCCGTGACAGAGTTCAAGATAAATCCTTTAATCTTACTACTGGAGCTGCTAGTTTGCTAGTTTCAAATGATTAATAAACAGCAAGCACAAACTATGCAAAAGCGGCATTCCTTCCGGTGCACTCACTGTCCGAACTCACTACTCGTTTTCATTCACTCCTTCTAGTGAACTGAATTAGTGACCTAATGTAGGGAATAGTGAATGAGGGTATAGGGGGCGATTTCGGACACAGCCTGTTTTCTTTAGTCACATTCATCGTGAAACTTGCTAATTAGCACATTATTAGGTAAGGCGATTCATTACAAAACATTATACTCACTTCTTCTGTAGATGAAGCTGGATCATGAATGATTCGCACGAACATAGACGCATTTATGCAGATCGGGGGCACATTCCCTTCAGAAACAAATGCAATCCACTGCGAGTTCAGCGGCTCAGATGTCGGGAGTAAATGATGACTGCTATGTTCATTATTACATCCAACAACAGAACACCTCAATTGCTTAGGAGTCATTCTTGTCTACATCTGCTTCAGCGGCGAAACAATGGCGGACTGATGACAGCTCACTCAGGGCGGTTCTAGTCTGTGCTGAAATCAGTGTTGCCAACTTCTTTCAATAGAAAGTAGCTAAAGCCAGTTTGAAAAGTCGCTAAATGTTGCCAGATGACGTCATACCCTAATTAGCATATTCATGACGTCAGCGCCTCTGTTGCCTTTTACATTTGTTTGTCTCTCGGTGCTCACATACTGTATTTTAATGCAGCCAAATTCTCAATAAAACTGTTTTCATTTATATATATATTACTGTTTCTGTTGTCAGAC
>NW_015652333.1:302151-305847 GCF_001515625.1 Sinocyclocheilus rhinocerous | reverse complement strand
TATATATATATTACTGTTTCTGTTGTCAGACAACAGAATAAATATGAAATAGTGACTGAAATGCAGCCCTTTAAGACTACATAACCAGCTCTCCCTTCCAAGACCTTAATTTGCACAAAAATCCTGCTTTATATTTGAGCCATCGTCTGATGAAATGAAACGCACATAAGAAAAGACAAGACAAAGACAATTCCTGTGCTGTGATTTCGGCTATATTTGCATGTAAAATTAGAGAAGCAACATAATATCTATTTTAACTGAAGGCGCTGCTCCTCTCAGCTGCTCGCCGTACAGAGCAGACGCAGAGAGAGAGGTGTGTGCGCGCTGACCTCGCGCCATTGCGTCAGTACCAGTGACCACAGAGACTCGCTAAGGTTTGTCCAAGAAGTCGCTAGATTTGTCGCTAGTCGCTTTTTTTGGGAAAAAGTCGCCGGGGGGGTCTGAAAAGTTGCTAAATCTAGCGACAAAGTCGCTAAGTTGGCAACACTGGCTGAAATGCTACTGTCAGTCAGACTACCGTGGGAGGGGCCTGTATGTGTGACGTCACACAGACAGGCATCTGAGATCGACTCGATTTGAGAAAGGGGAAAACATTTAACGAGATAAAAAAAAAAAACACTGGGTGGATTTTTATCATTATAGGGTGGTTGTGTACACACACTGCCAACACACATTTCAGTTCAAACAACTTGTAAAAGTGCATGTAGCATCCTATGACCCCTTTAAAAGCCTTACATTAGCAAGGACTAAAGTATTACGGGTAAGGAATATCGTGGGGTTAATAGGCTACTCATATTGTAGCTTAGTAAATCCGAAATTTTAGCTAGTGTCAGCTATTATCTTCAGTTCATTCCAAGTGCTACATTAAAATCTTTATAAAAGACGGTGTATTTTTTCCCCAATATTGTGATGAGCTGTATTATATTTACATTATAATAGTAGAATACAGAATCCTTAACATCTTTCAAAGGTAAATAATAATAATAATAATAACAATGAAAAAAGCATAATTATACATTAATCAAAACCAGAGGTGTAAAGAGAACCTAAAAACCATACCTGAGTAAAAGTACAGATACCTTACATTTAAAATTACTCCATTACAAGTTACAAGTCACCAAATCCAAAACAACTTGAGTATCTGATTTTAAAAGAACTTAAGTATTTTACTTATACTAAATATAGGCTCAAAGATACATGTCAAAGAGACATTCCAGTGAAAAACAAGAATAGTTGATTTGTGAGGAAAGCAATCATGTTTATTTTCTAAAACCAAAATAAAAGTGAACACCTTTAAAAAAACAATAAACTTCAAAAAGGTGTCTTCAGCTTAACGGATAAGTAAAATAATGTTAAGTAAAAGGTGTCTTCAGTTAAGTTAAGTGGCTAAGGAACTCGCATTCACGTAAAGTAGCCTTGTTGACAGGTTTGGGTGAGTAAGGGCAAAATGCACAAGATATAGTACCTTTAATGCATTGTAGTTGCATTAGTCGATATCACTTCTTTTGTAGCAGAAATAAACTGCTACAGAGGTGCCATGTATAGTGTAGCTAATTGCAACACTTATTAAAAATGTAGTGGAGTAAAGAGTACACTTATTAAAAAATGTAGTGAAGTAGAGAGTAAAAGTTGCTAATATCTTTGATACTCAGTAAAAAAATCTGCAGAGTATCCAAAAAGATACTCAAGTACAGTAATTAATTACATTTACTCAAATACTTTACACCTCTGATCCAAGCATAACTGCGCCGTAAAAAAAAATTATATCTTTAGGAGTACAACAGCTTGTCACTGGGGCAGTACCCTGCAAGGCTACTCATGTACCCTTTTGAGGGTGCTGTTGTACCCCTAAAGGTACTTTTCTCTGACATAATTTAGTCATCACTGTTAAAGTATCCTTGGAGTTGAATGTCTTAGTCAATGAAAATAATTTTTGAGTTTTAAAATTTGTAGTTAGGCTCAGTGTAGTTTACAAATGAAGGAGATTCAACACTGCTATTACTATTCATAGGTGTGCTTGTCCAACTAAAAATAAAGCAAGACAAATGTTTAGGTCTATAGGTCTTCAGGAGGTCACATGAGGTCACAAAACTCTTCAGGAGGTTATGAAAACTCCAGTAAAGCAGCTGTAAGGTTTTGCAGACATATCAATATTGCATTGGCAAATTTTACTCCAGAATAGCGAATTGCCTGTCTGTGAGCTGAAGTTCAACAGTTCCAGTCTGAAATGTATTGTGCCTTCAGGAAGTATTCACTTCACGCCCTTGAATTGTCACATATTGTTCTGGTTATTCTCTAAATTTTGAACCCCTGAAGTATTTTTCTTTCTGCAGTAACACGTTCATGCAACATTTAGGCTATAAATCCAAAACACCCACAGTCATAAACTTCAGCATGACAGTCAAGGCAGTCAAATCAAGTGTTATTGTACAGTTCGTCTTTTTGTGCCTTCAAAGTCATTGCAGTCACATTTAATGTAGGAAATAAAGAAATAATGAAGTACAAAAAATAATAAACATGAATGCGCAGAATGCATGGGATACAGGTAATAATGGTCTTGCAAAATGATAATAATAATAATAAAAGGTTTTGAATAGAGTATGCCAAGTCAAATAGAGGCTGCATATCACCTTGAATCATGCTCTCTTTCATCAGACGCCAATTATGTTTTGGATTAGCCTATTGCATAATAAAATCCTATCTATGATGCAACAAAACCAGAACTGTCCTTCTGTTCCAAGGTTTTTATGGTTTACCTTGAGTAGAACACTTATCTTCTAGCACATCTTCTAGGAAGATCTTTTAAGACATGTAATAACTTTTAAAGGAACACAATTTTTTAAATATATACTCTCAGAAAAAAAGGTACAAAAGCTGTCACTGGTGCGGTATTTCAGAAGGCACACCATTGTACCTAAAGAGTCCATATTGGTACCTTACATATTAGTACTTAAAAGGTACAAAAGTGTACCTTTCGAAAAGGTACTGCCCCAATGACAACTTTTGTACCTTTTTTTCTAAGAGTGTACAGTATTTGCATTTAATAAAGTCTGACCTTAATTTTGACTACTGTGAGACTTCATAATCATATTTCAGAAAGCAGTCAGTAATGTGGAGGATAGGGACTCAATTACCCAACCAGGAAATGTCTTGAGAGATAGGCTACATACAAGACAGAAAATGAAAGGAGGGAAGATAACCAATAGGAAAACAACAATCACAATTATATCATTTCAATGGACCCTTCATTCTCATGGCTTCTAGCAGACTCCAGGCATGACTTATGGTGGCCTTTATTAATGGCCAGTGTTGTCACTTCTGTGTTAATTGCCCTTCTTTTCTAGTTGCTTATTTTCCACAGGCAGTTTTTTGCCTGATTCATGATAAACTTCATTTGAATGCTGACTATCCACATAATACAGCCCGGTAGCCAAGGCCTATGGTTAATAATTTAATACTGTAATAATTTATATAATAAATTATATAATAATTTCTTAATTCAAAATACAATATTAATGAATCATTCTCTGATAATCCTGGGTTGCTATGGTCAGGCAGGTTTGTTTACGCATTAAACTCGTGGCCACGAGAAAAATATGTTGTTCCCCTTCAGGAACTCGAGCTACGTCGAAACGCTACGGGAACGCCTCCAGCGTGACCACGCTCTGAATCACATGTGTAATCAGTCCAATGGAT
>NW_015652333.1:301627-302131 GCF_001515625.1 Sinocyclocheilus rhinocerous | reverse complement strand
GGGAACGAGACGCTGCGTCTCAGGGCCATACTTCCGGCATCCCTGCCAGCGCTTGCTTCACTCCTAGAAGCTGCCGCCGGTTTCACTGCACGTGCTATTATGCTTCCTGGTCGCTACGTCACCCCGCCCATGACGTCTCGCCCATCCATTGGACTGATTACACATGTGATTCAGAGCGTTGTCATGCTGGAGGCGTTCCTGTAGCGTTTCGACGCAGCATCTCGTTCGCTTTGGGGAACCATGGTTACATACATAACCTGGAGACGTTCCTTCAACATAAGAAGTCGTGGCCACGAGAAATGGATGTTGTTTCCTCAACATAGCATCTCGAGGCCACGACATAAGGATGTCCTTACCTCGACAAAATGACATAATATCACGTTCCCACGAGTTAATATGACGTTCCTTCAAATTAATATCTCGTGGCCACGACATATTATCACGTTCCCACGAGTTATTATGTCGTGGCCACGACAAAACTAAGTGAACCGACCATGTCACCTC
>NW_015652333.1:278387-301609 GCF_001515625.1 Sinocyclocheilus rhinocerous | reverse complement strand
TTTTCTCTCGCCTTAGTTGTGCTCTTCCACACTAGGCAGGGATTTGCAAGTCTGGCGGCGTGAGCATTCTCGTTCCCGTAGCGTTTCGACGCAGCTCGAGTTCCTGAAGGGGAACGTCTCCAGGTTACGTATGTAACCATGGTTCCCCGAAGGGAACGAGACGCTGCGTCTCAGGGCCATACTTCCGGCATCCCTGCCAGCGCTTGCTTCACTCCTAGAAGCTGCCGCCGGTTTCACCGTACGTGACAGCCAGACTGCACTGATCTTTTTTTTTTATTTGTGTGTTTGAAAAGACAGTGATATTTTTTATGCAGTCAAGCAATTAAACATCAGCATGTTCAGAATGAACACAGACATATCTTGTCGCGTAAACACATATCAGTGCAATCCAAAAAGTAATTTTCTAGTTTCTACTTTTCTACTACTATTTTTTTTTTTTTGAGTGGAAAATTAGTTTTACAGGTGTGAAAGAAAGCCAATTTACAAATGCTTTAACAGCAAAAAAAAACCCAAGAAGCAATCAGTGTGGTGTGAACTACATTTTAAGGCAGTAAATAAATCTCAGACTCAGTGACTATGTCAAGCAGTTTTTTCCTCCACCCAGCTGATATGCCTGATTTTAGGGAAGCAGTCAGATAATGCAAAACACTGTGTTGTGAATGAGTTTTGTTATGGAATATTGATCAGTATCTCTGATTAGCAAAATGCTTGCAAAGAAACTTACATTTGTTTGCTTAAAATCAATATCAAAATCAATGTACGTGGAGATACCAGTTACTTCATTGTGAAAAAGAAGTGCGCTTAATTGTATTGAAAGTGCACTTGTAGTGTACTTCAGAACTTAAAAAGTATATTTAAAAAAAACTGTACTTGCAGATAATATCATGAAATAAAAGGGCCACTTAAATGTATGTAAAAGAGTAGATTTAGCACACTGTAGTAAACTTTTAAAAAGTGCACTTTTTTAACGATTAAAAGTTGAGTTTAAAATGCATTTCAAGTTTTAATAGTGTTTTGTCATGCTTTAAAGTCCACTTATTTTGATGTATTGACTAACATACTAAAGCATGTGTAAAGAACAGTACTTGATTATAATTTTAACTGTGGTGTTATTCAATGGTACATTTAAATTTCATATTTTGTAAATCTAATAAATTGCAACTTTATTGCAAATGTGTAATTGCACATATTTAAATACATGACATACACGTTTCAGTAGAAATGACATTAAAGTATATTTTAGTTTACCATAAATGTTTGTCAGTACATTCGTCAGTACACTTTAACATTTTCAAAGGCAACAGATGTAATTCTGAAATTGCAAATATGTGACCCTGGACCACAAAACCAGTCTTAAGTCGCTTGGGAATATTTGTAGCAATAGCCAAAAAAACATTGTATGGGTCAAAATTATCGATTTTTCTTTTATGCCAACATTCATTAGGATATTAAGTAAAGATTATGTTCCATGAAGATATTTTGTAAATTTCCTACCGTACATATATCAAACCTTAATTTTTGATTAGTAATATACATTGCTATGAACTTCGTTTAGACAACTTTTAAGGCGATTTTCTCAGTATTTAGATTTTTTTGCACCCTCAGATTTTCAAATAGTTGTATCTAGGCCAAATATTGTCATATCCTAACAAACCATACATCAATGGAAAGCTTATTTATTTAAAAAAAATTTACCCTTATGACTGGTTTTGTGGTCCAGGGTCACATATGTATTTAAGTCTTACTTAAATGGGTCAAAATCACTCTAAAGTTAAGCAAATTGGATTTATTATAAATTTAAACTATAATACATTTTCATTTAATTGCAAGTAACATGCAGTTGAGTGTCCGAAAAAGTTCAATTCAGTTTGCTCTTGGGAAATGTGTTATTGGTGTTTTGAAACACAACAAGAAAATGTATGTTCCTATATGTGCTGAAACAACTTGTTTGCAGGTAAGGTCATGTTTTAAACTGAATTAATGCAGCACTACACATAATTCTATAGAATTAACTAGCTTTTTCTTATCACTGAAAGCATGTTATTAGGACCAGTATAATATGAGAGGTTGTTCTTGCTATCATGATGAATAAAGTTCAATCTGTCTGGCATGCATGAGTAAACAACATTGTTGGGAAAAGATACACTGCTTCACTTTCCACTGACCTGAACTGTTTGCCGGGAGGATGAAATTGTAAAAACAAAACTAGTGACTAGAGGGTGAGGCTTCAGCAATGATCTAGATTGCATGCTTCCTTGCCCGGAAGCCTTGAAGATCATTACTGAAAGGTATGTGAGGCGTCTGTCAAAAGAAACTGCAGTTTGCTCTTGGAATGGGCAGGTACAGCCCAACAAGACAGTGATTAATAAGGCTAATTGATTTTCTTGGGATTGTGTCAAAGAGGATGAATGTGTCTAAGAATGTGAAATATTCTTAGGTGCCTTCCTGCTTTTCTCTGTTGGGCAATAGCAATGTTGTTTATTGTGCCATTTAAGAGCTTTGGAAATAATAATGGCCAGGAACTGGAACACATGTGACCTTGTTGACGAGTGATCTTTTATTTCCAGGGAGGGGAATGATAAGGGATGTGTGCTGAAGTAAATTACCAAAGCTGCAATGCTCGAGTCTCTAGGTCCTATTACATCATCACCCCAGAGATAAGCTCAGAGAGGCTTCATCTGAAATTTCACTCTAGCAATTTCACTGATGCATTATAGGAAGCATGGTTATTCGGATTAAGTGAATACAGGAGGGGAAAGCCTGTGTCCCAGTGGCCTGCTGCAGCTACCTGGTCATGTAAAGCCTTTGCAACCATATAGGCTGCGATTTAGGCTCTTGGGAAGGTTAAGACCAGTTCAAATGCTTCTTGAAGTTCGTTGAATAAACTGCTCATGCTTTTCTTGCTCTTCTCTTCAGGACATACTGGAGATTGTTGCTCATTAGGTTAAATTATGTGCCCACAAAACAAGTCTTGAGTGTATCACAAAATGAGTCAGTGAGAGGTTCACTGTGGATATTCATTTATACTCATTTCTCAACTTTCATAAAAAAGTTAGCTTCTCTTTCTTAGAAATTATTGATGAGCTCTGATGCTTAGCCTTGACTCTGTAATTAGACTTTAACCTGTTTGCACATGTACTACATGCCTCTCATGGTACGGCACCAAACTGACTCTAATTAGGAGCTGTGAGAGATGCTATAGGGCTCACGTCACTGGAATATATAGATGAGCATGTGTTCCGAGATGCAACGCTCCATCTCCTCTATGATTAATGCAGAGGCCTTTGGCTTTGACCCAATCTGATGATGAAGGCCGCACGTCACGCACGCTGGGCCCGCCGCCACTCATCCCTCCCCACGTCCGGGGGCAGCCCGTTGGGCTGGTGGCCCTGGGTTCACGTCTGCTGCTGAGGTTTGTTAGTGGAAAGCTCACACTGGAGCAGAAGGCGCTGTGGAGATCTCTTTTGTTGAATTATTCCTCGGGTTATATGGCTTCCAGCCCTTTTCACTCAAACTTTTGCCAGGAAGTTCACAGTAGGTGAGGCAGGTGCAGAGAAGAAGGTGGAAACTTTGTGCAGTCAGTCAGTCAGTTCATCTGCAACTCAGCACCATGATCTGTGCCACTCTGATTCGCCGAGTGAAGCAGTGCAGTGCTGCTCGCTGCTCTTTAGGACACACGGTGCTCAATTCACTTCAGCTGGATTATTAGCTCTGACTCTCTGACAGGACTCTGCTGAATAAATAATGATGGGCTGATGGATTTCCATGTTCTCTTCCTGTTTGTTCCTGCTGTCTCTCATGGTCTCTCCCTTATTCTCTCTTATCTCTCTCTCTCTTTCTCTCCTCGGACTCTCTCTCTATACAGTGCATGTGAGCTGGTCCTTGAGGCATTTTTCCAGCATCTTCCTGTTTTCTGTTGCCTCGCCAAAGGCTTCAATTTGCTATTGTGTCAACTTCTGCAGAACATTGTATATTAAAATGACTTTCTGGTCGGTCAAAGGGTTTAAAGGTGCTTTCAGTAATGCTTCTGTTTATTTTATGCTGGTTGATACAGCTGTCATCTTGGGCTTATACTGACATCTAGTGGGATAGATGTAGCATTTTGCAAAAACAAACATTTAGTTAATGATGCCTTTGTAGAAATGCACTATTGGCAGTCAGCCATGATTCATTTATAATAACTGGGGGTTGCTGAGATGATTGTAAGCATATTTCAGTCTTTGTTAAATGCTAGGGATGCACAATATATTTGTACTACATTGATTGTCGCCAGTGGATGTTTAATCATGCATGGTCATTTCTCTCTCTCCCTCTTTTTTTTAAAAAAATTTTCGCCATTAACGCTTACTTTAAATTAATCTTTAAAAAGACTAATAATTTATTAACAATAATTTAATTTAAACTGTAAAATTTTATATTTATCAGAATCTCAAAATAAATATAAATTTTTCATACTGTCCATTACAATGTTGTGATGCCTAAATTCACTTTTCGTGATTTTTTCATTTACAATTGAGTGTTTTCTTTTTTTTAAATATTTTGACAAAAAGCGATATAATTTTAATATTCGCCATTTATTGGTTATAAGCTATAGCATGAAAATAATGATCACCTTATTGATTTTGGCCACATTTTTAATAATCCTATATAAAACCTTATCTGTACATTTTAATGGGCCGTTGCTATAGGCTTTGTGAGGAGCAGACAGCATCATGGCCCACTGCACGGGCAAATTGTGCCCTTTTGAAGAGCAGGGAAAATTTATCAATGTCAAGAAGGTCCCAGAATCTTTGCAGGTTTGTTCTATTTTTAGAAACACTGTGAGGTGTTGAAGGAAGAATGTTCCCATTCTTTCTCTCTGTCTATCTCCCATCCCTCCCCCTTTCTCCATCCTCCTTTTCTCATCGCTCTCTCCCTCTTTCACAGTAATGCTCTCTCCCTTCTTTAACTGCTTTTTTTTTGCAATTTCATTTTATGCTATCTCTCCCTCTCTTCCTATTCTGTGTCTCTCTAATTTGCCAACTGGTTTTGAGGACGAGGTGCATGATGATTATAGCTGATATACAGCAGATCATATTTTTGGTTTTATAGCACACTTACAGATCAGAGTGCAGTATTGCTATAAAATCACTGTCTCACCAGCAGAGGACAGTGCCCATCATATTTTTTAATGAGCTATCCAACAGCGCTTCAAACAGAGGGGGGTTCAACCACACAAGGAGAGACCATGCTGTGGTCCAACTCACTCCAAATCTCTTCTTATGGTTTCAGAATTTGCCTCCATATCAGTGCAGTCTTTGTACAGGGCTAGATAGTTAGACAGATAGTTAGACAGACTGACAAAGATGGATAGACAGACAGAACATTAGACAGACAAAGATAGATAGATAGATAGATAGTTAGACAGACAAAGATAGATAGATAGATACACACACACACACACACACACACACACATGGGTCAGATGTTTTGAAGATAGCTTGTTACAAAAATGATGATCTATTTTGGTTGATTATTATTCTATTTTTGAAGTTTGAAGACTTATAATTCAATCAATTTTATTTGTTTTAAATGTATATAACCCGGTTTATGTTGATTCTTAGTTTCTTCCAGGGATGTACAATATAAGGCATATTAATTGGCTGATAGAGGTTGGATATTTAATTGTGGATGCACATTTTGCATTTTTGTATATTTTAAAAATACTTTTGCTGTCATCTAGTGCTAACTTAAAGGGTCAACACTGAATTATGACAAATATGTTTTCAATATTACTGCATTCTTCTCTACAAGTATAATTCAAACATACAAGTATACAAGTACAATCAAATCTAAACTAAACTAAACTAATATATATATATATATATATATATGAAATTAACTGAAAATAAAATTAAATCTGAAAATGCTATTAATAATGAACATGAAATTGAAAATGCAAAACCATAATAACCTTGTAAAAGTGAAGGGGAAGCAGTAGAGTTCCCTGAGGTGGCCCAGCATTACTCATCACCCGCTCTGACATGTTCCTGCAGCTTCAGAGTCTTTAGGCTACTCTTGGCCTTCAGTAGTCTGTAGAAGTTTACGTGGGCCAGACAGAAAACATTTTTGTGTGCATTGGCTAACTGTGTTTATAGCTAGACAGAGGGTGAAACATCTGCTCGGTGAGGCCCAAGCTGAGCTGCGAGAGCACTTTCATCTGTCGGCTGTATGGACCAGATGGAATATAATGCACATGGGAAAAGGTGCAACCACTGCTTTAACATTCTTCCCGCAGAACTTGATATTTATTTATTTATTTATTTGTGTCACATCAGTTTACAAAGGCATCACACCTCTTACTTGACACTCCAATCTGTTCAAGAAGCAGATGATAAGATCTATCATTTGCGTGCACGCCAGCGGGTGTTAGCGCTCGCTTCAAAAAAAAAAAAACCTTTTCCTTCAGATTTTTTTTGGCCACGGCCACCATATTTTGTATCATAACAAGTTGGTATTTGGCAGTGAAGGCTGTACCCAGCGTGAGAGCATGTGTGCACCTTTTTTCTCATGCTCTTTCATATTCATTTCCACAGTTGGCCTTTCCTCATAGCGGCTACCCATGCTAACAGGACACAGTGGCAGCAATGCACACTTTATCTCTCCACCTTCAGCCTCTATGAATAATAAGCAGAAAAGTCATCCTATGGAGGGCCGACTTGGAATACTTTTCCTGATAGCGGTGACTTACTGTGTGCCGTGCATCCGTGACCGATGGGAAGATGTGGCGTTCCGATACCTCCCACCCTTCCGCCTCGCTCTTCCCTGACACTTTTGTCATCCTCCCTGACTGTGAGGAACAGTTTTGGTAGCAAACAGTGTCAACCTGTCTCTCCATCTCTGACCCCCAACCGAGCTTGATAAGCTAATATGATGTTCTGTTGACACCAAAGGGGTTGAGCACAGCCTGCAGGCACAGGTTGATATTGAAATGCTGTTCAGGGCCGGCCACAAAGGGTGCCTTTGCCGTCTCCCGCCATGCTTGTGACTCATATACAGATACCTCGGATATGCAACGTACACTCCAGACCCCGGTCTTACTGGTACCGACGTAATGCAACCTTTAAACTAAGAGCCCACGGAGAAAGCAGGCTTTATAGGAGCAGATAAGGCTTTCTTCTTGCCCTGTGAGAACGCATCTATCAGGCCGGCGCAGGGAGCGCTGACAACAGGAGCAGCCATCGCTCAGCGGCTAGGCAGTGGCCACATTACCACTCCGCAGCGACACCGCGCTCTATCAACGTCGCACTCGGATCACTTAAACAGAGCTCTGGCGTCTCGCTGTGCTTTTACGAATGCTGTTGGGATTTGAAATAAACCGTCTGGACGATGATGGGATTCAGAACAAGAGCTCACTCTTCAAAACAACACCTGGTTTTTGAGCCGTTTGCATGAGGTACAGAAGCACTGAAAGTGATTATGTTGATTTTTCCCCTCAGCTCGGTTTCCCATGGTGATCATTATGACATTACAACTCTCATGCAATCCAAATTATTGTGCAGAGATTGGAAAATCACTGCCATTATAGGACTCGGGAGATTTATAATTATATTATATATATATATTATATTATATATTTATAATTCCACCACTGGTTTTGAGCACACAAAGGAGATCCGTCAAGCCTTCTTGAAGATTCAACGCGTGACATAATCAGTACCTTCCCAGACTTCATCCGAGTTTCAAAGCCCACCAGTGTGAACGCACAGAACTCTATTCATCATCTTGTCAAGGCTCGATGGATTTCATGGTGGGGGGTCACCATCTCCCGATCTCCAATTAAAAAGATTCCACTCTCACAGACCGTGTAAGTGAACCGCTGAACTCCTTGGAGAACTTCGCTCGGCTTTGTTTCAGCACTATCTTCACCTGAAAAAAGCCTCTCCAGCTGATAAGCTCTCAGCTTCATTTCCATCAAACGCAGTGAGAGAGAAGTCTGTTCTGCTGTTCTTTATGTCCCTAATTTCTGTGTGCAGCTGATCTGTGGATTATAGTCTAGCGGAGCCACCCGCCATTGCAGAGCAGATGGTGCAGCTTTGTATGCCTTTCTAAGCTCTTCCTATTAAAAAGAACAGAATACAGGATTGCCACCCTAGTATTGAATATTATGATATTTTATCTTTTTTTTTTAAAGACTGTGTGTTATTCATCTGTCTAATGGGGAAGTTTTCAACCTTTATAAGCCCAAAGAGCCCAGCACCCAACTGAATATAATAACTTTCATTTAGAATATCAACTACCATTACTACTTTATATAATTCTTACTGGATCATTAATTAACAATATTATTAATATAACATGTTTTATATATATCTTCTCCATGGCCCTTCTAGAGTACCTTCAGGGACCCCTGGTAAGAAACCCTGGATCTAATGCAATAGCCAAAGGGACTTCTGTGATCATAAGGAGTGCACTTCCAGGTTGAGAGGTTTCAGAAATAATAAAATAAATAAATAAAATAAGGAAATTAGTTTGAAAGACAAGACCTGAATAGCGAGAAGGTTCCCATAAATGTTCTCTTTTAAATTCACTGTCACTAAGTCAGAGCCGATAAGCACCAATGAGGTGGAAACATTCTGAGTGGAAGGTGAAGGGAAGTATTAAAGCATCACTCATGCTTGCACTCATGGGCATGAATACAGGGTATATGCCGAATATAGGCAGTGCAGATGGACCCATGACCAATAAAGGAATCCATCAGAAAAGTACAAGATATATAAGTGAAGAAAGTACATAAAGTAACAAGCAGTGCCTGCATTTTGCTCTGGGATTACAGGTATTGTATTTAATTTAAACCCTATAAAGCCATATGTATTATATTTAATAGTTTTGGCTTTCTAAGGCCTCTAAGGCCCTCATTTACATAATCAATACTTTTCCAAAAACACTTTTGTGTACAGTCTACATGTCTTCTGCACCTTGGTGGATAATGCCTGCCCTATTAGAAGGCCTATGTGGAATGTCTTTTAATATCATTTCTACATGTCCATTTCCCAATGCACACATGTTTTAAAGTAGCTAAACAATCAGAATACCTTTATATTATTATTGATATTTAACAATGATCATTTTATGAATTGTATAATTTTTATGTATAATATATTATACATACATACATACATACATACATCAGAGTCTGATAGCCACCCCCGTTCACTACGTAATTAAAGCTGCAACAGTTGAGTGCATGAAGGGTCCAACATTCCACACTTATTTTTTTTTATTGGTTATTTAAGTGCATCATCCAGGTATTTAAAGACAAATCTTTTTTTTCTGTATTGTGACTAACATTTGAGTATAACAGATGAAAAAATGTAGGGTGGGACTATCAGTCCTACCAGTCGGTTATTGAGTGGATTTGATTGGAAAAGTGAAGAGAGAAGAACGTGAGACTGCAGGAGTGGGTTTAAGAGGACAAAACGATTGGAGAAGTCCTGTAAAAGTCACCAGAGAGAAGTCTATTGTTTTTACCAGAAGGTCCAGTTATGGCATTTTGCTTAAACATTATGAGGGCAATTTTTTTTAAACAAACAAACAAACAAACAATAAATAAATAAATAAATAAACAAACATATGCACAGATTAATTGTCCCCAGTAAGATCTATATCATGCATTTAGAAAATAGATACGGTGAAATGTCATTTCATGATGATTATAAAAAAAAAAAAAAAACTTTAATTGAAAATTAGAAATAAGTTTTACTTGAAGTACTAAAATGACAAAAACTGAAATTGAAATAAAAAATAAATTAAAGCTAAATAGAAATATCAAAATAATAAAAAATGACAAAACCAAAATAACAAAATTACTAAAACTTACTTAAAAATGAAAAGTGAATAAAAAATCTTCATAATAATTAGAATATAAAAATTGTATAAAATATTTTACACATGCATTTACTTCCTAAATATTGTAAAAAATTTAACTTTAGAAACACTTTAGAATAGGGAACACACATTCACTATTAACTAAGAGAACTTATTATTTGCTGCTTATTATTCGTTAGTAGGTAGTAGTTAAGTTTAGGTATGGGGTAGAATTTAGGGATCTAAAATATGGTCATGCACAGTAAGGCTTTAATATGTGCTTTATAACTACTAATGAACAGCCAATATGCTAGTAATATGCAGGCTAATAAGCAACTAGTAAATAGTGAGAATTGGTCCTTAAAATAAAGTGTTACCCAGATGACCTCAGAGAAGATGGTTCCACCCCTGCTTGCACTCATATATTCATGAAAATTCTCAGCTGCATTTGGAGGAGTCCAGGAACTCATCCACAGGACATTTTTGTACAATCTATTAAAGTGAAGGCCTAATTATGATCCTTGTCCTTTCTAAAACATTACAAAAGTACAGCTGCAGGGTCAGTTCAATTAAAGGCTCGATTACTTGAACAGCCAGATCCCCTTAGTGGTCTAATGCAGAAAAATGTCGGAACAAGATCCCAAGTCAAAGACGTTGCGTGCGCCATGCACTGTAGAAGCCCTCGCCACTTTCATCTCCCATCCAAACACCACCCTTTGGTAAATGAATTCCTTTTACTTTGTTTGCCCTTTTAATGTGCAAGACTCATTTCTGATTACATAAACTCCGCCGTTGAAATTTGACTGACTCGCATCAAGCTGCTGCGCTGACCTATATAAGTCAAAATGCCATTAAAACAAATGATGAAAATTACGTACTTTTATAAATGGGGTTATTAGAAACTAGAAGAGTCGTGTTGTTGGAAAATCGAGAATAGGAAATGGTTTTGGATGAATGTTAATGTCAGAGGTAATAAGGATTTTGTAAGCCCACACTTGCGGAAGAATGATGCTCCATATGGCAGTGGTGATATTTGCAATATTGTTCTGCAATGCCTTGGGTAAGATTATAGGGGCCATGGCCTTTCAAACAGCTGTTTAGCCTTTGCGTGGATCACCCATGGCAATCTGCAGCAGCACAGTTATATTTTTTTCTCTGCAAAACCACTCAATTTAGGAATGAACTCTGCTGTAGACTTTAGCCTTTTGTGTAGTTGGTGAAGCTCTGCCACTGAGTGGACATTTCACACTCAATGAGTTGTTTATTTGATGGGGGTTCTTCTATTGAAAGATGTTGTTTTGTCACTCAAGGCTATCCGTAAGGACACACTTTATCTTGTTTCACCAACCTGGAGTGGATCCATGAATCCAGGTGATGGGTGACTCAAACCATGTGCGTCTCCCAAAGTGCTACACATCCTTTTGTCCAAGCCTTGCTTTATCCCAACAAGAACAGAGGGCATCTGAACTGTACTGGGCTGCCGATGATAGATTGCAGGGATGATAAAAACATGCGAGCATGATGCCAAGAGCACATTTAGCTCCGTATAGAGGCTCAGGGGAGGATATGCGAGGGTCCTGATGGATGAGGACAGTGATGGAGGGGGAGATGTGAGCCACAGCAGGTTCAGGTAGCAATGTACAAAGAGAGAGCAATGAGGGGTGTTTGTGTTTGCCATGGTCATCTTCGGGTGACCAACGATGCCTACCCCTCTTTATCTAATCCCAGAAGTCACAGCCTTTTATTGAGGGCTGTGCACAAATCAACAGATAACAAATGAGTGCCACATGCAGTGTTTTTGGCTCAACGACAGTCTGTGGTCTGTTTCTCATTATAATTGTTATAGGGGAGATTGTCAATAGATGAAGAGGAAATAAAATAAAGAGGAAACAGAATCGAAGTTAAAACACAGCAAATACATTAGGGGTGCATCAGTACTATATAGATTATAGGTCAGTAATATAGATTTAGCTGTTATTGTATGTATCAGTATTGTTTGATATTGTTTTTATGTTCATTTCCCCTATTTTTACATTTCGATTACCTTTTGCTATACCAACTAATGCTAATTTAATTTATACTTTAAAACATTAACAATATAATAACTGTTAAATGTACATAGAAAATCTCAAAATGAATATATAAAATATTCATTTTCCATATTATACACTGTTAAAAATGATTTGTCAAAATTGTAAATAAAACAAAGATTAATGGAGTATTTTAAAAGAAAATAGTTTTTCAAAATGTAATGTTTAATTCAATGTGTTACTTGGCATTTCTTTTGTAATTGTTTGTAAAATTTACAAGCTATTTTTTGAATGAAAATACCAAACAATTGATAGTAGCCATGACTTCAAATTGCTAGAATTTTTTTTTCTCCATACTGTGGAAGCCGTTGGCTACCGTCAACTGTTTGGTTACCAACATTCCTCAGAATATCTTCTTCTGTGTTCAGCAGAAGAAAGAAATTCATACAGAGGATCCTTGTTAAAACTTCAATGTTGAGTAAATGATGACAGAATTTTCATTTTTGGGTGAACTAGAATTTTAATATCGGCTATTTATTGGTTATCAGACAGAAATGGTTCATCCCTAAATTGCATTCCAGCAAACAATTTCTATGTTGTCCCAACATTCTCAATGAGTTATAAAAATGTTCTTTTCTGAAAGTTAACATGCAGAATGTCCTGTTTTAAAAATGTTTTAAATGTTTCTTTGGTTACATGAATGCAATAAAATGTTAGCAATAACAGCTGCTGTAATTGTATTTTTCCTCCAAGCACCATTCAGAGGAATTGAAAACATGTAAAACAAACAATTCAAAGTATGTATGAAACTCTTTTATCCAAAGTGCACTACAGTACATTCAGCATGTACATTTTACCAATATTTACCAGTTTCCAGCTAGGACCTTGCTCTACCAATGGAGCTGCATGACCAAAGGGTATATGTTCATGAAAATATACAAAGTCCAAATAAAGATTTGATTTACATTAGAAATAAATTCCAATGAAGACAAGCAATCTTTTTGCACGAAATATTTCAATGTCACAGATCACAATATGATCACAGGAACCACTTCAGTGTTCACTGAGAAAGGCATGTTTGATATTGCTGAATTTTTATGAGTACACTGAAAAGATATGTCAGTCATGATCTCCTGCATTTTGAGGTTTTGCATCTGTTGCTAGGACAACAAGAAGCCTTTCAATTTGCCTGTTGGCACAAACCCTTTACCACCCCTGACATTACGTTAACCCCTTCTTTACAGTTCAGCACCTCTATGTTGACTTTAAACAGCTTCAGAGAAGATGCATGGACTTATTTATGACTGCTTAAGACTAAATGTCACATGCCGTCATGGTTCGCCACATTATCTGTGATTTTATAAGAAAATATGCAGCCCAAGATCTGCATATTCTGAATTTGCATTTATTCGAGTTTTAAGGTGGTTGATTTATTGGCTGAAAGCTGATAAGCTGTATCTCACACTTGCTTGTGTGTCAACACGTTGCGGCAGTAACCAGCAGAGTGTGCTACAATCATATAGAGATATCATTCAGTTGATTGCAGCAAAAGAGGCACGCAAATGCTTTCAGAGAGCGGTGTAGTCACAACTGAGCTGTGCTAACCCTCAAAAATGTCAGGAAACTGTTTTGCAAGAAGATGGAAATCTAGATTGCAGCTTCTGGAGGGGTATAAAGATTGTGATATAAAAGGTGATGCAGGTTAATTTGACTTTTTGCTTCTCCGTTCACCTGCAGTCATTCATATATTCTTTTGAAATGGTAATAAAATAATCAAAGAGCAGGAAAACTTCAGGACCCAGTCTCGTTTCCTGACAGTATTTGGTGTCCATATAAAGCATCTGCCTGATTGAAAGAAAGATCTCGAGTTCCCCACCTCGACCTCCTCCCACCTCGCTCCTGTCTTTGAGCAGACCACCACCCTTCCTCAAATCTTCATCAATCTGCCTCATTCCTGATGAGATTAGAGCCAAACTTTGATCTCTCCCCTCCTGAGGTTTCAGCCTCACTTTGATGTGTTCCCTTCTTGTTAACGACAGAGCCGATAGTAGATGACAGAATCCCTTCTGGGTGAGAGAAAGAGATTGAACGGCATTGAGGAGGGAAGTAAAAGTATAGGAGCCGGGGTGGAGTGGACACGGATGAGGGATGCTCTCTGGCTTGGCATAAAGGAAGAAAACAGGACAGGTTGTCAGACTAGATTGATAGGTGCTCCTCTGCTCTCTTTGAGCCTCCACCTCGCCAACCCCCCCGTTACCCCAGGCTCCGTAGCCCTGCCTGTGCCTTGAGCTTTTGTGGAGATGAGAGATTGGTGCCCTCATTTATTTCCTCTACTATAGGAGATGTTTTAAGTGGTCCTCTGGGGTAATAGAGAGAGAGGATTTTTTCCTCATTCACCTCTTCTGCTCATATGGGCCCATTGCAGCAATGCACTGGGAGAGGAGCAGGTTTATTAAGCTATCCGTTACCGGTATCTGAACTCAAATTGAATTCAATGATGGCAACAAGGATGTAAATAAAACTCTGGCAATACTGTGTACGTTTATATGGAAGGGAGTGAAGGCAGTGTTGAAGGTTAGTAGTGGACAAATGTGTGTATTTTGAAAAAGCATAATTAAGTCACTCAGATATCTTCATTGTATTGTAGCATTGTACATAACAAATCAGACTTAATATTTCTATCAATATAGTGATATTAATATCAGTATCCACTTTGTATATCATTGTAACAAACATTTTGTTTCTTCCCACATTACAAACCAATTGCATTAATAATTTACTATTTTTGAAAGCACTAATGGTGTTGAGTAATGGCTCCCTAACTTTTTTTTTTTGAGTAAAATATAGGGAAAAATATGCGTTTCTTCTCTTTTCTTCCCCCCTTGTCATATTTTTGCATTGAGTACAGACCTAGTTATCCGTTTCATTGCATGGAGGCTTATGGTAAGCAATAAAATGAGAATACACATGACTTTGAATACAGATAAAGAGAGAATACTCTATATTTTTGCTTTCTTTGTGGCGGCTGTATTGACATGGAAATTCAGTTCAGTGAGAATGTGTTGATTAGGTACAGTAGCTGAACTCACCACGAATTTGGTGAGTCTAAGGAGTTGTCTGATTCCTGATTCCGATTGGTAAATCCTTAGGTAGCTCCTCACTGTGCGAGGATTCATTAAAAGAACTGAGTAATTTGATTACACAGGTCCCAGCGCAGCTTCCATTTCAGTGAGTCTGTGATTCACTGCTCATTCAGGGTACTAGCCACTTTGACGGATTCAGCTCAATGAAAGTACATTCATACCACACACATTCATACTATAGTGCTCATAAGAGAGAACTGTATGTGAATTGGACACTGCTGTTTGTGCTTCCGCCACAGAAAATGCTTTGCTGAAAACACAGCCGTGATATGCTATATGCCATCGTCATTTCAGAAATATGTAAGTACAAGTTATGCCCACCTACAGACTTCTTAACTAAATTCAAGAACTGAATTCAAGGTGGCATAAACACTCCATCACTGTTACACTTTGCATGACTCCCACTTCCCAGTTTGAAAACTGCTAGTGTTGGAGTAAAACAGCTTTTTAATGTATTAATCAGGCATGTAATTTTTCCGTATTTATACAGAATTCCATATACTACGGTCTGAAAAGTATGAATTGCATAAATCTAATGAAAAAAGATGGTGCGTTTTCAAATACATTTCAAATACATTTATTTAAAGCATAATTGTATTAATAGTAGCAAAATAATAATATTTCTTTATTGATTTGTTTCATAGTTTAAATAATAAAATAAAAATATTATTTAGAAATAATAATAATCATAATAATAATAATAATTATTATAATTATTGTTATTGTACACATATAAACTGAATTGAGAGAAGAAAAAAAAAATCCTTAGCTGATCACATGCCTGAAATATACACTGTCCGCATGCAGACATAAAACAAGCAGACTTGTCTGACATACTTACAACTGAACTTTTACCCATGTGTTTCGTTGAAGAGGGTGTTTCAACGTATTCTGCAACTACAGGCATGGCATGCAGGTCTCTTTGATGTCACATTGCTGACAGTTTCATGAATTGTCCTTGATTTACTGTAACTAGAGGCAGGTAAACTTGATTTAAGCTTGATTTAAGCTTTCACTGTCTCTTAACAGTACATCAACTCATCAAAAACAGCTGGGATTTTATCATTTACCCTCGATTTATGATATAGGACCACTCTGAAACAGAACACCTTTTTTTTTTAGCTAGCTAGGTTAACAGCACATATAAGCGGCTGCCAGTCTGTCCAGCCTGTTTAGATGGATGTACATGTTTTCCAGAGCACAATAATCAATGTGAAAATCGTGGCGCTCTTTTGTTCATTTCCATCAATAAATATATAGAGTGAGAATGCACTACTGTTTGCTCGCTTAAATAATCATACAAGTCCTCTAAAATAAAGTATTTTTGTAAGCTATCTAATGACGATGTTTTATCAGGGGAGTTTTCATGTATTAGCGGACTTATTCCATTTATTACTTTTCTTGGCATCACAGCATGCCTAATGAGGTGTGTGTCTTTCGAGAGTTGAAAATTCAAATGTGGAGCCTAACACAATGTGCCCAAGAAAGTGGGACAGCCGTGCTTTATGGCAGCCAATTTCAATGTATTTTCCACTCATGGCCTTTCCCGATGGGATGTGATACGCATATGAAGCAGACTACTTTATTACGCTTCCTCCATGTCATTGCTGACAAATGAAAGCATTTTTTTAAAAAACTGACATATTATTAAATTTGACAAACGTAGGTAAAACATGTGGATAATAATTTAGAGAATAGTCTCAACCTGTGTGACTTAACCCTTGAAACAATACGTTTTAGTCAGCACTCATTGTTTCTCTCAGCTCTTTCTTTCTTAAAAGCCTCTAAGACAGAGAATGGTGGTTTCATTTGAAGTGAAGCGGGAGGAGCCGTCGTCCCCATGTCTGACAGTGTCTTAGAGCCTCTGAGAATGAGAGGTGTGGAGAAGATGAGAAGGGACACCTCTCCTCCAGACCAAAGCAGAGGTGGCTGAAGTGCCATCAATGATTTAAAGGGCCCTCAATATTTGAAATTACCATGAATGATGGAGAGCATGGAGAGCATCAGTGATTAGATCGCTGATGCTTAAAATGAACCATAGATCTAAATGTAAGGCTGCGCTTAATCGAAATCTGGAACACAACCGGTTTTGTATAGTATAGTTTTAACAATACCATTGTGGTCACCATTTCTGCTGTAGTTTTGTTGGGTTTTGCATAGTGTTTTGAAAATTCAAATGTGGAGCCTAACACAATGTGCCCAAGAAAGTGGGACAGCCGTGCTTTATGGCAGCCAATTTCAATGTATTTTCCACTCATGGCCTTTCCCGATGGGATGTGATACGCATATGAAGCAGACTACTTTATTACGCTTCCTCCATGTCATTGCTGACAAATGAAAGCATTTTTTTAAAAAACTGACATATTATTAAATTTGACAAACGTAGGTAAAACATGTGGATAATAATTTAGAGAATAGTCTCAACCTGTGTGACTTAACCCTTGAAACAATACGTTTTAGTCAGCACTCATTGTTTCTCTCAGCTCTTTCTTTCTTAAAAGCCTCTAAGACAGAGAATGGTGGTTTCATTTGAAGTGAAGCGGGAGGAGCCGTCGTCCCCATGTCTGACAGTGTCTTAGAGCCTCTGAGAATGAGAGGTGTGGAGAAGATGAGAAGGGACACCTCTCCTCCAGACCAAAGCAGAGGTGGCTGAAGTGCCATCAATGATTTAAAGGGCCCTCAATATTTGAAATTACCATGAATGATGGAGAGCATGGAGAGCATCAGTGATTAGATCGCTGATGCTTAAAATGAACCATAGATCTAAATGTAAGGCTGCGCTTACTCGAAATCTGGAACACAACCGGTTTTGTATAGTATAGTTTTAACAATACCATTGTGGTCACCATTTCTACTGTAGTTTTGTTGGGTTTTGCATAGTGTTTAAGTATAAAAGCACCATACCACATCCATCCAATTTGTTTGTTTGTTTGTTTATTTATTTGTCATGGATTCTCAGAAAAAAAGGTACAAAAGCTATAACTGGGACAGTACCGTTTCAAAAGGTACATTTTTGTACCTTATTTACCCTTAAAAGGTGCATATTAGTACCTTTCAAAAGAGTACTGTGATAGCTTTTGTACATTTTATTTATTTATGTATGTAAGTATGTATTTATTTATTTATTTATTTTTCAGAGAATCAAAAAGGTATCTTGCCCTGGGGTGATTATTAAAATCCTTTGCAACTTTCATTATAATTCGTAAAGAACGTAGATACAAATAGCTGCATTCACTCCACCATTAATACAGCTATAGTTAATCGTTACATACAAATGTACATGACTCTAAAATGAGTAGAAAATCAATAAAAATGCTTTTCTGAGAGCAATTCTCCAGAGTACAAATGTGCTACATGGTGCATCGTGCCAGAAAATGACATTACATTGACTACAGGACATAATGTGACCAAGAAAAACTTTTACTGGTTCATTCTGCTTCATATTTAACCATTTTATTGCCGTTTTATATGCATCATGTGGTTGCAAAGTGCAGAAAATTGGTTTGTTTAAAACCAATAAACACATTTTCTTCACTTCACAACCACGTGATACATATGAAATGGATAGCGCATAGATCGAATCAAGGACTCAATCTTGCTTCAGATCCACAATGAAGAACTGTATTTGTTTTATGAAGGCATCTCTTTTTCAGTAAACCTTAGTCATTTCCATTTCGGTTATGATCCACAGGTATGATTGGCAATACCCACAGTATTTAATTTTCTCAGTTTTGTCCATTTTCTTACAAACGTGTCATAAGGTCTTTACAATGAGTTGAGACTCAACAGAAATGCCCTTGTCATTCTTCGTTTGCAACAAGGATTATTAGGTAACTGGACTGGTTAAGAGAGGCCCTTGAGCTAAATCAATGAAGTGCTTGAGAGGGAAGCTATGCAAGAAGACTTAATGGCCACTTGTGATCGAACTTGAAAGGACTAGCACTCCACATGAAAAGGTCTGTAATCCTGTTTGAACTAGTGCAATTTTTATGTCTCCCATTTCTGAGCAAAAAGCCTGTTTAGTACACAGGAGTTTTAAACTAAGTGCATCTAAGACGAAAATGGAACCATTTTCATATTGCCATGTGTTAGCAACTAAAGTGTATTCAGTGACATCTGGGCGATCGAACTGAGAACGGAAATACACTTACATTTGAAAAAAAGAGGTGCATCTACAAATGCACAAGACCCTAAAATAGACTAAAACTAAAGTTCAGTTAAAAGGGCCAAAACAAACATTTCAGAGGGCAGGAATATTTTAAAGACAGGGTTCCTGCTAATGGACTTTGCTTTTAGATGCCCCCATCGGAATGTGGGTCCAATCTTGTGGGCACGAGGGAGATTCCACACCACCGTATGTCTTCTAAGTAGTCTGTGATCTGTACTCATCCCCTTTTTCCTGTCCATTGAATTATAGATATGGGCATCATCTATGCTGGAGCTGAGTGACCTTAAAGTCCAAAGCCTCTGTTGGGTTATTCAGCTGAGAGGGCCGAGAAGTGGAAATCACATTCTACAGGCAACGCTGGAGCACATGAATTATTCTGATCATTTTAGGGGCAGGAAAATGAATACTGAGGGTGAAATGAAATGTAGAGAAGAGGATGAGATGCGGCAGACCCGATGATCTTTCATTTCTTCTCCTCCGGACCCCTCCACTCCCCCCTCCGAGTAAACATAAAGTCGTAGACTTGGCAGATAGAGGCATATTAGAAAATCTCACTTTGACAACAGCTTCACATTTCCACCGATAATCCACCATCTGATGTCAAAGCAATAGCCATGCTTTTTGGAGGCAGGTAAGCGCTAAGCTGTGGGAAAATGGGAATTTGGGGTAAAAATGTAATGCTGTCTTTGCTTTCACGAATTGATCCGTGATGACGGACATTGTGTGGCCAATAAATGTTCCTTCTTTCCACTGGTGTGCGGTAAAGGCTGCATTTTCCGGCCCATTGGAGAGAGATGTTAGCACCTCAGATGTGCATTGTTTTGAAGCAAAACTTCATGTCCTTTCTAACAGGAAACAACGTTTGCCTAATGTGGCTGCAAAGGTTCAGAAGTTCAAAAGAAAAGCAGTGTGACTCCTTCTGTGCACATACAGGGGGTGTCCTTACAGATTTGGATCCTCTGTGCATGGCTTCACATTCACTACAGACATGAAAAACTAGACATGAAACCCAGTGGGAGATTGTTACTTGGTGCCTTACAGGTTCAATATTTCAAGCTCTAATGAATTTTTGCTGGACTTTTTGACACCAGCTGTCTTCCAGACCACTCACTCTTCAACGCGCTGTGTTGTTCTGATGGGCAGACAGTGATTACCAAATACCTGTCATGTACCCAGATAAGCAGGGTGAAAGGACACAAATTGAAGGCCCTGTGATGTGACTGATGCCACAGTGCTGTCTGGTACTGGGACTTTTGGTTTGCAAATCACAGTGGTGTATGAAGTACACAAAAAGTAAAGATAAAGCCTAAAAAATATATTACTTCATTATAAATTTACTTGATTAAAAGCACAAAAATACATATATTTTTTAAAATATATGGTACTGAAGTAACAAAACAATGATCGATGAAGCATAGCTTATTTTTTATATGCTTATGCCTACACTGTAAAAATCAATTCTGTAGAAAAACGGATGTTGTTATCCATTACCATTCAAGTTAGAATGGTTAACTAGAGACTCTCTTCATCCAGATCCAGTTGTTGATTCGAGAATAATCGGCTCACATGAGTGATTTGTTCATGACTCAGACATTGCTATCCTGCCTTGGAGCTTCAGTTCAAATGAACAAGGAATGTAGTCAAAATTAGTTAAAAGTAAGTTATTATGTTTTGGAATGAAGTAAATGTTTTCCAAAGTGAAAATTCTGTAATAAGGGAAAGGCTACCTGCAAAAAGCACTTAAAATTACTTCATCCACCACTGGAAATCCATAGCCTAAAAGCTGCAACACCTGTCATATTTGCACTATACATTTTCTAAATGGTTTAATTTGTACCAATTCATCAGTCACATACATTTTCTTGTGATTTTCCCCACTAGCTTTTAATTTATTCAGTTTTAGGTATCTTATAAAAAAAAAAAGAAAAAAAAAGAACATACTGTGGGTGATAAAGATCATGTTGCATTAATGGTGACAATATTTTTTTGCTTCAGAGACTCAAAGGAGGTTTTTTTTTTTTTTTGTAGGCTGTATGTGATGTATATGATCAATGTGGGCTTTTGAAACACGAGATGTATTGGACTCTGAGATAAGAGACTTCCCATCAGTACCATTCCAAGGAAAGAGCAAGAGTCCATATTAATTAGAATAATCCATCAAAAGCGCTCACTGTATCGGAGTCTAATGAGGCTACATAACGTTTTAACAGTCACTGTTGCTTAAACTGTTGAACGACGGTGTACGTATCACTAAACATGCTGTTCGTGAGATTATTTGAGCCATAGCTAAATGTCTTTTGTATGGCAAATAAACAGCCTATTGCTTGTTAAATGAGTCAGAACTACAACAAGCAACCAAAATGAGTGTAGAAGTGATTGGGACTCATTCTGTGAATGACTGGAAAATAGGCCATGACACAACGCATTCAAAACAACATCAGGAGCTCTTAGATAACACAGACAACAGACCTTTCAGTGCACTTCACATCATTCGCAGCTTGACAGATTGAATATAAACATCATTTTTGGCACAAAAGAAAGCGGGAACGGTGCTTTAGAACTCTCTGGAGTAAAGTTTAATCCGAAAAATTTTACACGATTTTGTGAATTACAATGAAAACTTCGCCTGTCAGCGATGATGGCTACAGCGGATGATACTGCACCCTGTTAAAGCGTTGAGTGGAAAGAGAAGGAAATCAAAGCCCGAGATGAGGTAGATTGGTGTTTAGCATTTCCCCTAACATGACATGCCCATTAAAGATTAAGGCTAAAGAGACAGGCGAGGCTAATGGGAAGCGACGCAGTCTTTTAAACCTCGGCCATGATGAGTTACAACTTACAACCCTCAGCAGTCGCACTGCTGCAGTGACATGTTGACTGCCCTTGATTCAGGAGGCTCCTTCTCAGAGTCGGCCGTGAGAGTGGCGGATCCCCAGCGTACATCCAGCGCGGGCTTCAAACACAGCTAACCTTTAGTCAGCTTAATGTTACAGAGATTAAAACACACTTGAGTGTACATTTTTCCTCCGCTTTGTGCTGCCCTTGCTTTCACCACTGCGTAGTTCATGTAATCTTGTCTTCGGGGCTTATCCTACGATTACCAGCCGTATTTGATTCAAGATATACGCTTGTAATGAACTCAAGTCTAGAGAGAGTTTGCAACATTTTAGTGCAGCATAACTTCCTGTCTTATGCATATCAGGTAAAAGCTGTTTAAGTTTTGCTCAGACTTTTTCATTATACAAAAAAAGAAAAGAATTGACACGTGGGTTGGTAAATATATACTGTATATATATATATATATATATATATATATATTTAATTTGAGAGTGAACTATTCCTTTAATCTAGGAATCCTTTATATAGTTATAAAGAAACCTCAACCAGTTTCTCTTAGAAGCAAAAGCACTTCTGCTGGAGTACAGTTTTTCCATCTTCTTTCCAATACATGCATACTGACCCTTTTAAATGAGGTTAGTGCACCTGAATCCTGGAGTGCTGCTATATATTAAAGCCCTCAATGGCCTTGTACAGACACACAGAGAGACCAGATGAGACTAGTGTCTACGTACATATTTGCAGATAGCGCTGGATGGCAGGGTGATTGAGTTAACATGGGCATTGTTTGAAATGTCACCATCTGCCTCACAACTGCTGATCCCCAATCAATTTAAAATGAATACTGTTTCCTCTCCCTCCAAATCTAGTGGTGAACTCTGAGATCTTCATTATAGATTGGCCTTATGAGCTGACGATCTGGGACAGAAACTGGAAATTTTCTGATAACGATCATGACATTTGGCCTATAAGAATCGTTAAAAAAGTCATGCCCATATATTGAGCATCAAAGGAAGTAATATACAGGATATATCTATACTGAAATATATTTAAAGGTCCCCTGAAATGCTTAGAAACACGCAGCGTTACTCTATGTGTTGACGTCATTTTAACTGAAACAGGAAGACAGGGCGGGACATATCAAGCAGCCCCGCCCCTTTTTAAAATAGCCAATAGCGTTCGTTTATATCACAGCTT
>NW_015652333.1:273781-277997 GCF_001515625.1 Sinocyclocheilus rhinocerous | reverse complement strand
GTGACAGCGCGAAACCAGACTTCTTTTTTTCCTCAATGGAAAGCATATTTACACTGTTTGAATCGTTCCCTGTCCCCTATATAGTGCACTACGTGCCATTCACTGTACAGAAAATACTAATTCTGTGGACAAGTGACCGAGGCTTCAGCGTCTATTTTATAGTGTAGGGGGTGGGCGCCTCGGATTCTAGAGAGCATTTGATCGGACAGAAAGTTAGATGAGAAGCTGAAGTACGATGTGACGTCAAAAAAATCGTTGAGCAGAAAGTAACGAATTGCAAGCTTTGAATGCTTATATCTTCTAAATGTGAATTTTTTCACTGTTTTGGAGCACACTGCCTTATAGATAACCTTAAGACTAACATATTGATACTAACACCCAAAAAAATGTAATTTTGATTTCATGGGGACTTTAAATATATACATATCTACAAATAATATTTGCATATTTACATATATATGCTATATATTATAGATTTTTAAATGTATTTGTATTTATTTTTCCACACACACACACACACACACACACACACACACACACACACACACGCAACATGATTCATATATATATAATATTATTACATTTACATGTATATTAAATACATTTCAATACATTCATTTCAGGTTCTATGATTGAACTTATCTTTGCTCACAAAATGGGCAACAGCCCAACAGTCATTTGCAAAATAAATAAATAAATACAAATTGCTTGTGATAAGTCAAAAGCTTAACGTAATGCATTTATAAGTGTTTCTGTGTGTGTAAAGAATTGCTCAGATTTTCTGTAAAAGAGAACATTTATTTTAATGAAAGTTTGATTCCATTTGCACATCATCAATTGAACTGCAAACAGCTCACATTTACAGTTTAACACTTTCAAAACACAGAAACAATAACACAGAATGTACATATTTAAATAATATTTAGTCATCATTGTGGTATATAAATATTTGGTACAAAATTTCACAAGATATAAAGCAAAGTAGTACATGGACATAATCTACTCTCCCAAGCCACTGGTACAAAGCACTGTTCATTAAACCAAGTTTTTACAGCATGAGTAACCATCTTTTTCTTTTTCTTTTTACAGCATATCAATGACAAAGAATGGAAATTCTGCTTCTAAAACACAAATATTTACCTGCTGAAGCACCGTTCGGAGCTGACTCACCCCCTCCTAACTGAAGCGGTGAAGGCAATCTCAGGATCATTTTGTGGTTTGAAGAGAGGGCGCAATCATTGCGGAGTGATTTACTTTAAGATTTGCCTCACACTTCAATACAACACTGCTGTGGTTAACATTCAGCCGAGGAATAAATCAGTTGAGCTTTTATTACTTCCCTGGTTATTTGACACTCGCTATTAAAAGCAGAAGGTTGTCAGAGGAAAGGTGAGAATTGCAGCTTCAAACTGTGATTAATTAACAACTTTGCTTTCAATCTCTTGGTCCACGAAGCCATAATTCTATGTATAGATATTAATGTTTAATTCTCTTTTGGTTGGTTTGACTCTATGTCAAGGTCTCATCTGGAAGAATAGAGAGAGGGGAAAAAAAACATACAGTAATAGTATGGAATGTAAATGTTGCTGCACGTCATTAAGGGACCGTGTGCAAATCTGTTTCTCACAAGGAGAAAGTCATACTAAGCAGTTCTGAGTTCAAACAAACGTTTGTCAGACTGCTAAAGGAAGCAAAACACATTTAGGTCCAATGACATAGCTGATAATTGTAAGCTTCTGGCTTTTTTTTTTCATGTGGATGATGAAAACCAGTGCCAACCATGAAACATCTTCTGACCCATTTTCTAGATGGGCTTCATACAATCCGTCTTGATTATGGTTACAGGACAACACATCTTTTCTTGACGTCGTAAGTAGATTAGTAAAATTATGCAAATGGTTTATAGTAAGGGTTTGAAAATTCCTCCCAGTTATTAGACAACTCCTATGATGTTAAACTGTTTGATACTGAGCTGCCCGCTACACATTGAGGTCTGATAGTGAATTCACAGGCTCGAGTTTGGCGGTGGTTTCATTATTTTCATAAAGTCCTCGGCCTTGGCCTTTATTTAGTCAATGACCTGCTCAAGTTTCACTTCAAGTGTTTCACAGGCTCACAGTCAACTGATAAACTGTTCTTTGCAGCAGGATTTGAAGAGCAATTCTGCATCAGATGCTTGTCTTTTCAAAAGAACGTTTTCAGCGATGGTTGCAGATATGAAAAACTGCAGACATCTCCAGAACAATCTGGGATTATGCCGGAAGATGTCATCGCAGATGATCTTTCTGATGAGAAGTCCATGTACAGATAACGTCCTCCTCACCAGAGCGTGAAGTTCGTTTCCTCATTTGAGAAAACGCATTGCCAATCAGGACAGAGAAACTGACTGCCTGATTGTAGGACAAAGAGAACGATAAAAGGGCACTTTGTAAAAGAAATTAGGCTGCCTCAGTCTGCCACTCCAGTCATCATGTAGAGGCAGATCAGCAAATGAGTCTCGCTCCACAGTCTGTCCGTTAGGAGTCCCAGTCGCTGTCCTCGCCGCCGTACATGTCTGCTAGCTTCCTGAAGCGTGGCCCCCACTCGCTGAGGTAGTTATAGTCCTGATCCCCTTCCGAGGACATGGACCCCAGCGAGCTGAGTGACTCGGCCACCGATCCGTTACCTTCATACGCATAGGTGGCCAGTGAGTCGTAAGGAGGAGCCGTGGGGTTGCCGTCGTTTTCCTGCACATGTTGGTTGATAAAGTCCCGTACGTCTGCGTTCTCTCGGGATGGCACCATGGTCCTGTGAAGTGGCGGCGGAGGGTAGAGTGACTCAGAGGGCAGGATGTCCCGCCGTAGTTTGCTCTCCTCCATTACTTCCGGATGGCGAAGTGCTCCGATGTCAAAGGCCTGCGTGTCCTCCTCGCCGCCACCCTCGTCATTGTAGCTGACCACATTGTCCCTCACGTCCTCCTTGGAGATGATCAGGGGCTCTTTCTTCTTCTGACGTTTCAGGGCAGCAAACAACACCACGATCACTACAGAACAAGAGAGGAAATATGTAATTTTTAGTGATGCACCAGAATTACCTTTGCAAATATTATATATACTTATAAACAGTGTTGGGGAGTAACTAGTTACATGTAACGGAATTACGTAATTTAATTACAAAATAAAAGTAATTGTAATCAGTTATAGTTACTGAGAAAAAATGTGTAATTAAATTACAGTTACTTATGAAAATGTTAAGGATTACAAAGGGGGTTACATCTGCTTTTTTTCACACACACTCCCACATACAGATTTAATTGAGTTCTTCATAAATTGAAACACCATATATATATATATATGTGTGTGTTTTTGCTTTTATATGCTTTTATGCAGCAGACACATTAAATTGACCAAAATGACAGAACACTTATGTTACAAAATATTTATATTCAAATAAATGCAGTTCTGAACGTTCCATTTATCAAAGAATTATGAAAAAAAAAAAAACATATTACAGTTTCTACAAAGGGGTACAACTGTTTTCAACATTGATAGTACTAAGAATTTTTTTCCAGCAGTAGCAAATCAGCATATTAGAATGGTTTCTGAAGGATCATGTGACACTGAAGACTGGAGCAGTGACTGCTGAAAATTCAGCTTTGTCATCACAGGAATAAATTACATTTTAAAATATATTAAAATAAAAAGCAGTTATTTTAAATTGCAATAATATTTCACAATATTACAGTTTTAACTGTATTTTGATCAAATAAATGCAGCCTTGGTGAGCGTAATAGACTTTTAAAAACAAAACAAAACAAAACAAATCTTACTAACTAAACTTTTGAACAGTAGCATACTCCCATACAGTACTGTTAATATATATATATATATATATATATACACAGCATTATATATATATTAACATGCAACCTTTGGGTTACAAGTCCGCCTCTCTAACCATTAGGCCACGACTGCCCCGATATAACATATCTGTCTTTCCAACGTGATCTCATGATAATTCGTATGTATTTTACGTAACGTGGTTCTATAAAACGTACATTTACTTACGTTTTTACAGGCACTAAAACGTACAATACTGATATTTTCAGCACATTTTGACATACAATACTGCCGTATTTTCAGCATTTTAACGTACAATACTGACGTATTGACGAAACCTAAAACGTAAATTATTTACATATGAAAAACTTTACAGACTTACTAATGAATCCTCATGA
>NW_015652333.1:271595-273428 GCF_001515625.1 Sinocyclocheilus rhinocerous | reverse complement strand
ATTATTAAATTGTTTACTCATTTACTTGTGAAATGATAACATTTCGGTTTTGTTGTGTGATTTCTGCTGCCAGCTCGTTTCCAAGAATATGCCTACATAATGTTAAACACGACTTTAGTTTAAACCTTAAAATAAATAACATTTCTGCAATCGTTTAACCTTTACTTGTCATGTAGTGTTTACTTTGTTTGCCATGGGCCACAAAAGGCGTTTTCTCCGACATGCTGTGACTGACAATAGAACTATAAAATACGCCAAATCCACAACATAATTACGAAATGAAACAATTTTATTAGTGTGCTGTAATCCAAATCTTCCGAACTGCGAGGAATGCGAGGAACAGACCCAAATCCAAGCCTTTATTCGGCGACCTTCTTCTCCATCCCGAGCAGTGACCGTGACGCGCTGACTGATGTGCTCTTTACAAATTCAAATGTTGCCGCTTCAAACGACAGGTTTTACGGCAGGATAATCGAACGCTCATTGGCTATCGCCTGCCTTCGTCACAGATTGCGACATGCCGTGTTTCTGGTGAGGTGTGTTTGAATGATGCGCGGGCATCTTCAGACACGGAGTGCACGGAGTGGATGGGGAAAATTATCTGGATAATATTTTCAGCGATTAACAACATAAATTCTCACACAAACCTCACAAACCTACTGTATTCCGCCAGAGAGGACTGCGGGTGCAACGCATCATTTGGATTACATTTGGTGCTGCTTTTGACATTTTTGCAATAGATAAATGATTGTAATTGCATTTATCTGTCTGTCATGTTTTTTATACTGTACAGAAATGTTTAGGTTTATAGGTAGGAGTGGAATTAGCGACTATAAAAATATTTTAATGCTATATTGTTACTAAAATGATTATTTTCCTGCATATTTCGGTCATTTGCGTTTTATATCCTTTTATATTCGCTATAAAATGGGTAGGTTAAGGTTTGGGGGTAGGTTAAGGCGTCTAAAAATCTAAATTGCGTATTAATAAAATTATAAAAATGCATATTCGCTGAAAAATGGGTAGGTTTAGGTTTGGAGGTAACGTAGGTTAAGGGGTCTAAAAACCTAAATCGCTTATTGATAAAATGATAAAAATGCATTGATACGAATATCTTAATGATATAACAGATACGTAAATATTTGTATGTTTTTTAGCTAAAAATACGTAGCGATTTGTACGTTTTAAACGTTGAAATACGTCTAAATTGTACGTTTTAGCATTAATAAAAACGTTTTGTGCTTGTAAATGTTACGTATTAATACCTACGTATAAACATGAGACCAGGCTGGTCTGTCATATAAAATATCTGTCTGTAATTGTGGTCATATATAAATTAGGCTTATTATATATTGTATAAAATTAAAAAAAAAGATGTTTGTGTACATTTTCTATTGATCATTGAAGCACATATTCATCAAATGATGTATATGACAGTGTGCAAATAAACCACACTATGAGTGGGCCGCAATTCGTTTTTAGTAAACCCCCCTTGGTTGCTTTTATCAGTGATCTTTCACTGCAGTGGAGTAGGAAGAGTTTAATACTTGATGCATGCTTTCACCCTGTGGGTGACACCTACTGTAGGTGTCAGGTCATTAAAGGGGTCATATGATGCGATTTCAAGTTTTCCTTTCTCTTTGGAGTGTTACAAGCTGATTGTGCATAGATAAGATCCCTGAAGTTGCAAAGACTAAAGTCTCAAAACCAAAGAGATATTCTTTATCAAAGTTAAGACTCTGCCACGCCCCCCTAAAACGGCTCATTCTAACACGCCCCCACATATCTACCACACTATATGGAAATATTTGCATAATGCCACCCAAATGTTCA
>NW_015652333.1:268361-271498 GCF_001515625.1 Sinocyclocheilus rhinocerous | reverse complement strand
AAGGAGGGGGCTTTGTAGAAAACGAAGCGTTTGAGAGAGGCGGGGCATAGAGGACCTACAATAATGTACAGTATTTGATAAAGAATCTGTTTTTTGAACATTAAAGCATGTCAACATATTCTGTTACACCAAATACACAAAATAATGATCTTTAAAAAAGCATCATATGACCCCTTTAAGATATCTCACAGGTGAGATCTAGCTGATGTTAACAGTTAGCAGAACTCAGATAAGCAAGCATTTCCATAGCAATTAAAATACATCCTCAAAAAAAAAAAATTTAATAATTAAATAAATAAATAAAAAATCCCAGTGTAAATCGTTCAATTACTCAAGCACGTTAGTTATATGAAGACACAAGTGTTTCAATTAAAGTTAAATCTTAAACTCAAATGTGATATTCCTGTTTTGTTGAATTAAATCAAGACTGGATTAATGTGAGTTTAATTGAAATCTAGCCCTTGTTACCCAGTTTCCTGATTAAATAACCAACAAGTGAGTTTTATCAGTTCAGCCATCTGAGCATGACAGAAATAGTTTTTCTTTGTTTTCTTTTTTTCCCACATAATTGCAAATTATTTCACATGCAGATCAGGCGTACACACTACAGACCACTGGAATTGTAATTAATCAAATGGCAGCGCAGACAAAAGCGCTAACTGACAAGAAGACAGGTGGGGAAATGAACTGAAAAGTCTCACTAACAAAGGGCTTGAAAGATGAACAGTCGGATTCACAGCAGACAGACAGATGGAGGAAGTGGCCATCAGACAGATGGACGCAGAATTGATATGATTGTTAAAGTCAAAAGAGCAGCGAAGGCTACTTACAGAGCAGGATGAGGATGCAGAGCAGGATGGCCACCAGCGCCCCTGTGCTGAGCCCCGCGGAGCTGGTCAGAGCCTCGGCGTTGCACATCTCCATGTTGCCGTTTCGGTCGCACGTGCACACCCGAATTGTGAGCGTGCCCGTGCTGGTCTGCATGGGATAGTGTCCATCTGATATCACCACAGACACTAGATGGGTGCTCTTGTGCATTCGGCCAAATCCGGTGCGTCGTGTGAAGATCCCAGCTGTGTTATCTGTGGAGAGTTGAGTGCTTAGTTCATTAAGAAACGAAGGATCTGCCCACTCTGCAGACCACAGCAGGCCCAGACTGACCTAATGTTATGGCTACTGCAGAAAGAGCTGCCTCAATTTAAACAGCTAGACGTGGAGAGGCCATGTGTCCTAAAGATTTCTCCTGTTTGATTGGTCTGTGTTGTCATGAAGAGAGACAGTGAGCTAGTTAGAAGGCCAGACAATGTGAAAGCGCACCCACCTCCATTATCTCGGACTGAGAAGTTTGCTCGCACTGAGCTCTCTGGTGCTAAGGAGAACAAAAAGCGATGTCCACCGACTGGGTCATCTGCATCCACTGCGCTTATTGTCTGGATTTTCTGTGACAAAGAAGGTAATGATGACAATCACATATTTAACAAAATTTAAAGAACATACTTTACAAATGGCTTTTGTGTTGTTTTTGTTATGCCCCCATCATAAATGTCTTAATATGCTTTCTTTCTTTCTCTTTCGGAAAGAAAACATCCAAAATACATTTATAAGTGTTTCTTTTATTGCACTTTATCTATTTGTATATGTAGATTTCTATGTAGATGTATATAGATATATGTAATGTAGATTTTAGCTACATTACATATATTTAAAAGCCATTTTCTCAAAATTAGATTTTTCTCCTGCATTGAGCCATAAATCTCTAGTTCAGCACTTACATAGACCAAACATTATATACTGAAGTGTATATAAATATGTGGGGGAAGTCGTGGCCTAATGGTTAGAGAGTCGGACTCGTAACCCAAAAGGTTGCGGGTTCAAGTCTCGTACCGGCAGGGATTGTAGGTGGGGGGAGTGAATGTATGTGGGGGAGCGCTCTCTCCCACCTTCAATACCACGACTGAGGTGCCCTTGAGCAAGGCACCGAACCCCCAACTGCTCCCCGGGCGCTGCAGCATAAATGGCTGCCCACTGCTCCGGGTGTGTGTTCACGGTGTGTGTGTGTTCACTGCTGTGTGTGTGCACTTAGGATGGGTTAAATGCAGAGCACTAATTCCGAGTATGGGTTACCCGTCACTTCACTTCACAACACTTCATATAGAGGGGTTTGTTCATATATCATTTGGTTGATTTTATACAACATTTTATTCACAAATGGTGAAAACACACACACACACATTTCTGGCTGTTGACAGTATTTTCAGATTTATGGAGTGATAAAAAGAGATATAGGTATAGTATATGCTGCTTGAAAGTTGAACCCTTTAGAAATGTCTATACTGCAAGTAACGTTTCTTGCAACTGCTGATCAGTCCTGCACAACGGCCTGTAGTAATTTTAGCCCATTCCTCAGTATAGAACCACTTCAACTCTGCGATGTTGACGGGTTTCCTCCTATGAACTGCTTGCTTCAGGTCCTTCCACAACATTTCAATTGGATTAAGGTCCAGAATTTGACTCAGTCATTCCAAAACATTAACTTTGTTCTTCTTTAACCATTTTTTGGTAGAACGACTTGTGTGCTTGGGGTCATTGTCTTGCTGCATAACCCACTTTCTCTTGAGATTCAGTTCTCGGACAGATGTCCTGACATTTTCCTTCAGAATTTGCTGGTATAATTGAGAATTCATTGTTCCATCAATGATGGCAAGCCGTCCTGGACCAGATGCAGCAAAACAGGCCCAAACCATGATACTACCACCACCATGTTTCACAGATGGGATAAGGTTCTTATGCTGGAATGCAGTGTTTTCTTTCTCCGAACATAACACTGCTCATTTAACCCTTAAATGCATGGATGTTTCACCAATCATTATTACATATAGCGACCCGGACCTATATATCCAGCACAGATGTATTCACCTGTGGTGTCTTGTCTTAAAGATGAAAATCATATTTGTTTCTATTATCAATGTTATCTGTTTAACTAATCTGGTTTAATTAACTAAAAGACGATGCTACCATTTTTGGCAACTTCATTTCACTTTGCCCAAACTCAAATAATGATATGCATAAAGCTTAATCTTAATAAATGTAATCTTAATTCAAATGTATCCTAAAAAAAAAAAAAAAAAAAAAAATTT
>NW_015652333.1:222430-268106 GCF_001515625.1 Sinocyclocheilus rhinocerous | reverse complement strand
ATTTTTATTAAATTAATCAATTACACATGCTGTTTAGTTACATGACGATATGAATGTTTTATTAATAAATGTAGCAGAAAAACAAATGTTTTTTAAAAATTATTATTATTATTTTTTTTCCTAATGGAAACATTTCAACAAAAACATACTTTCTAGGGATATTGTTTTGTTTTTCATTTCCATCCTGTTTTTTTTATTGTCTCCCTTTTGAATTTATGAGCTTGACCATCACATAATTCTGCACATACAATATTACTTAAAAAAAAGCATATTAATTCATTTGTATTTAGGTACAGAGCTAGAAAGGTACTGCATAATAGGAATGACCCATTCACAGTGTCATCTTTCAGACCTTACAAGTGTTTACATGTAAACACTATAAGCATGTTTACAGCGAGGAAAGATGTTGGCTCAGTGATAGAGGCTCGTGGTTATCTTTAGTTATCACCAAGGACAATTTTAGTTTAAAAGCATCTCTCAAGGGTGCACTGGCAACACCCTGTGACAAAAATGTAATCATCCATTGTGTGCTTTGTGTTTTTTCTCTACCAGGCTTACGTCCTGGCCAGATTTCTTGTGTTGCTGGCTGGCTTCCCTTTCCTCTGGGCTTTACTGCAGTCTGTTAGAATATAACTGCTGAAGAGAACCAAAATCCTAGCCTTATCTCACACTGCCGTCGCTTAAATATAGTTAATAAACACCATAATAATGAATAATTCTTTAGTTTCATCATGCAAGTAACAGCACTGCCACACAAGTCTGCTGTTTTGTAACTCTCTTTTACCTAAACGTACTTAAATGGTAGACACAAATTGTTTAATGATATGTTACTCTTTGACAGAGCATTGTCAGTTCTTTTTGCTGTTATCAGGAAAAAAAGTGCAGCTGAGCTTGCCGATGCGTTTGCCAACCTCTATACTATACTATACAATACGCTGTGTGTACATTAATGAGGAAAAAAAATTAACTTAAATGATTTTAGCAAATGGCTGCAATATAACAAAGAGTGAAAAATTTAAGGGGGTCTGAATACTTTCCGTACCCACTGTATATTTATGCTTTTGATATATGTAGTTGATAGCATATGTGGTTGTTTCTGTAAAAAAATTGTTTATATAATAATAAGACTTTTTTAGAGAATAGATATTAGATTATTATCCATCCATTCATCCATTTTCCAAATCACTTATTCTCTGTGGTGTTGCAGGTAAATTACTATGATTTATTTATTTTATTTTTTTGATTGTTTATTCTTGTTTTGAACATAAATCTCATTAAATTGTGTTAGATTTACACTTAAAATAAGAAACAAATTGCAGCACTTAATATCTTCTGAAATTTTGCTTCTCAAGTAAATTGAGAAGGATGTTCTGACATTTTCACTGGAAATCAAGACGGAAATATATATATATTTATTTTATACATCAATTTTTCAAACTTTTAAAAATTATTTATTTATTTTGATTGACTTTACCCTAGGTAAAGTATGTTCTTAATAAACAGTTATTTTGTACCCAGTAATAACTAAACCATGGCACATACCAGGCTGAACAAGGCGCTGAGGTGGGCGGGTCAGTGAGGTGGGTGATGAAGGACAACAAAGGATACAGGAAGAGTCAGGAAATGGAGGAGAGGTGGACAGTTATTATGAAGTGCCTGTGATATGTGACAGCCCCTGTCATCCACCATGACACATAATCTCATCAAGCCTGACAGAAAAAGGCTCTGCCGTCTAATCCATGAAGGAGAAATACTCATCACTGATCTCTATCTCACTCCGGAAGTGTGAGTTCTGTAGAGGTCACACACTGTTTAACAGACGCCCCTGCTTTAAATCGACACATCCATCCACTGGCCGAACAGGAGAAGTGGACTTTTCCCCCCTTATCTTACATCGAAACTGACAATGTGGCAGATAAAATGGGAAACGTATACTAAAATGCTCTTTACCTGCCCGGCTTTGGCGTTTTCACAGACAAAGGTCTCGTAGAAGGATGCCAACATGGGGGGGTTATCGTTGACATCCAGTACGCGGATGTACACAGGCACTCGGCTGGTCTGCTCGGGGTTGTCTAAGTGTCCTTAAAAAGATGTGACAGATGATGGTTGACTACTTGAGATGATAGAAACTCATGTTATTGGAGTCACAGGAGGAAACTGGATTTCTAATTTAAAAAAGTAAACTAATATATTTAGTCAACATAAGCTGTCATGGTAAATGAAAATGCGTAAATCTCATTGGAGAAATTTTATGCTGGATTACTTGAGTTTATCAGCCTAAATTCATTCCAAATGAACTGCGTCTGTGAGCCATGTGGAGTTACTTACTGAACTCTGTTGCGATCACTGAGATGTTGTGCCAAGCTAATTCTTCTCGGTCCAGAGGCCTCTGCAGGAATATAGATCCATTCCCAGCATAGACATCAAAAATCCGGTCAACATCTGTGTGCCGATCAATGGAGTACCTGTAATTCAAACCGTTTAGCTCAATTGTCAACAGTATGTTTTCAATATGTTTTCAACAGTTAAGTTTTTTTTTTTTGTTTTTTTTTTTCAAATAGGTCTACCAGTAATGAACTACTTTTAAATTGCATTTTAGCATGACAAAACATGTCATGTGTCAAAAGGTAAAACAATGTCACTACACATTTTGAATGAAATTGGGTCTTTTAAAGGGGTCATATGATGCGATTTCAAGTTTTCCTTTCTCTTTGGAGTGTTAAAAGCTGTTTGTGAATAAATAAGATCCCTAAAGTTGCAAAGACTAAAGTCTCAAACCCGTTTCCTAATTAGCCTCCTGATGTTCAGAGCGACAGTGTTGCTCGTGCTTCTGATGTCCCTGATAATTACCAGCCCTGAAGTCCTGTTCTGTGCTGCAGAGGGCTTTTTAATTGTGCCTCCATTCTTCGTTCTTATTTACTGTGGTCTCCGGAGGAAAAAAAACAACAACATCCATTTATAGTCCTCCTGAGCCGTCTGAATCAGCCTTATCATTAGGGCGCATTTGACAGTGATAATAAAGCATTTTCTATTTGCATGCAGGCTAAAATAATAGATTGCATTAAGAGAAACACAAAAGAGTAAGTGAGCTGAGCCCACTCTGTCCATTTAATCAGGATTAACACACAGACCTTACGCAGTTGCTAAAGCTTTGCCACTAACCATTTTCCTTCACATAAAGATAAAAAAAGTGTATCTGTCTTTGTTTTTTGAAGTTTCTGTATTGTATTTCTTGTTATTTGCATGAATCCTATCAGGAATCTTTAGAATTATGGAACAAATGTCTTGTGCAAATGTCAGACTGAGGATATTTATGCATTTACTTACATATTTTTCTATCTACTGAATGCATGCTTACTCTGCGTGAAACGAGGGGGGTTATCGTTGACATCAGTGAGGCTAATGTTTACTGTGGTGGAGCCTGTTAAGCCCCCCTTCTGGCCGGCCATGTCCTTGGCTTCGATCACCACCTGGTAGTGCTCCCTCTGCTCTCTGTCCATATCGGAAGGTCCCAAAGCTGTCCGGATTATACCTGAGAGAAAGATGGTTTATTTTAATTCGATGACATCCGATCCAGCCCAGTTCTTTACTTTAGGAGATGGACGACACTAGATCGCGGTGGCAGCTGAGTCTTGGTTGTGTTTGAACAGTGCAGAACTGTACATGCATTGAGACTGACATTTTGCCGCAGAGATTATTATACGCAGCAGCTACTGATTGAGAGCAAGTTGATCGCTGCGGGTTCTGAAGAAACAAGACCTTGGATTATTAAAAGTGGTGTTTTACAAGCTAAACCAATTTGATCGCAAGCAATTTCAGAGTAAGAAAGCGTTGGACTTGCTTGACAGTTTTGAACCAAAATAAGCGAAGTATTTTTTTCCCACAGAAAGAAATACAATATCATACAAGACATAATGTACAGGTATGAAAAGTAAACATTCAAAATAAATTATGCTTAATACAGATTAATAAATACTGTAATAAATGTATTGTTCATTGTTTATTCATGTTAGTTATTACATCAACTAACATTAACTAATGGAACCTCATTGTAAAGTGTTACCAAATTTCTTTTGTTATTGTAAATGTTTGTGATCATTGCACATGTTTTTTAACTCTAGGAAAACGGAAGCTACTGGATAATGTTAACCAATAGCCACATATCTTTTATGGGATTGAGGGATTGTTTAGTAATCTCACTTTTTGGTTTGTAACGCCCTCAGTCCCATCCTAATTTTTTTCTCATTGAAACTCCTGTTACATCACATTACAGAAGTAAAACGGCCTTCAAACAGTGATTCACGTTGACTTTGAACGTAAATCGCCTGATGTCAGACCCAAAAAAGGCGAAAGGCAAATCCATCATGTAGAGAAGAACCCAGGCCCTGCTGCTTCTTTGAATGGCACAAATGTTCCCAGATTAACCCCCACCTCTAATGAATATCCCTTTTTTCGGTCTTGGGATTTCATGTGCTCATGGGCATCATCGTTCGTGTCCCATCTGGGCTAAAGCATATCAGTGTTAAGATGGACACTAATCTGCCATGGGAGCTTTTGTGTTTCTATTTCTCTTTTGTTTAAACAAAGACCTCTGCGGGAAATGTTCCAGGGCACACATTAGCAATGATTAAGCTCGCTGGGTGAATTTGCTCGGCTAAAATGCTTGAACGACAGAGCTGCAGTACAACCCTTGCCCCACATCAAATTATACAGATACACACACTCTCTCAGCGTCTCTCTGTTCATCTCGCCATCTCTGTCTATGATATAACAGTTCAGCAGGACTGACCTGTATTTGGCTCTACTGAGAAGTATGGATGACCCTGACTGATGCTGTAGGCCAGCTTTGCACTGTAGCCAAACATTTCATCATCTGCATCCTGGGCGGTAACTTGAGTGACATAGGTGCCTGAAAAACAAGAAATCAGTTCAAGGAAGTGTTCACCTATAAACCCGAAAAATCTGTCATTATGTAGTCACTCACATGATGTTTGTTATGACTTTCGTTCTTCAGTGGAAAACAAAAAGAGGGAATATGAATGAGCTTGTTACTCTTGTCCATGACTAAAGAATTCGGACTGAAACTTTCAAGCTACAAAAAGATTTGAAAGATGAATTGAACCAATTTTTGCAAAACGTGAATGATTCATTCATGAATCTGACTGATTTGGTTTTCAAGCTCAACTCGCTGGTTCAGTAATCTAGTTGCATCAGTTAACAATTTTCCAGGGTAAGATTATCAGTGAATAATGACTAAAATGACCAAATTTACATTTACTTTTTAAAGCTTAAAAAGCTCCAGTCACAATTAATTGAACTGCATGGACTCTATTATTATTATTATTATTATTTTGGACTCTATTATTCCTTAAAATGATGATATACAGTACATACTAAAGTATGATGATACAATATTGTTTTGTATTACTTCTGCAATATGTATATACTGTAATTCATGTGGGCTCGCAAAACTTTCAAAGCTTGTTTTTGAAGCTGCCGAATCTTACCAATGTGTGACCTCTCAGGTACGGACGCTGTATAAACCTCCTTGTCAAACTTAGGCTCATTGTCATTGATGTCGTGTAGTTTCACAATAAACTCAGTCTCTGGCTCCAGTGGGAGGCCGGTCTTCTTGTCGACAGCCTGGGCTCGGAGCACGTAGAAAGGCTTCTCCTCTCTGTCCAGGCTCCTGGTAGCATGCAGATCTCCTGAGTTGACATCTATCACAAAGATCGTCCCCGCACCTTCACCTGTGAGAACGTACATAACTGTGCCGTCTCCTCTATCCATATCTGAGTGAAGCTGTTGAGAGGAAGCAATTCAAGCATTTCATCAGCACCTCCGCTCATTCTGCTGTTGATAGGGCTCATGAATATGTATTGCATTCAATATTCTGAATGTATTCAATATCCGTTGATTTTGAAGGAATAAAACAATGAAGAAATACTACAGGGGAATGTAGCAATAGACAGGTACGCCATGGTAAATATGTGAAAATGAGTCCTTGTGGAATTGAATTCTGATGGCATATCAGATGAAAGTACAACATGCTGAATGTGCAATCAAGGTGAATGCACGTCTATTACTAACAGTGATGCTGCCACATGGTATCTCTCGGTGCAACCACTTTTGTCTGATATTCAAAAGGCAAATCAAACTTTTCTGCTTCTCGTCTTTCAAAGATGTGTCTAACTGTTTTGAATTTGTGATATTTACTATTGTTAGAAGAAATGACTGAATTGATTGATAGGAACATCACACTTCAGAGCTGAAGGTGTGATGTGATTAGCTTTGACAATGACATCTGATAAGAGGAGTGAGTGAATTTCTTTCCACTTGAATGAGCTGCTTTGTTACAGTAAAATAGGGTAGTAAAATACAAAAGACCATTGAAACACAATGGCTCTTTTGCTCTTCATAATTTTCCCTCTGGACATTTTAGAAATAGCTGCTTCTACTCCACATTGACTGCTACATGATCCAGACACATAATGTCCATAGCAACAATGAGAGCTTTGTGAATTCTGCACTTACAACATCCCACATGAATAATCCAGTGGTTGGTGATCCTTTGCAAAGCTTTTGAGTCTCCAAGTCAGTGATTCTCAGACTTTTCAGGCCAAGAAGTACCTTTGATCAAATCAGAACATCCAAGTACCACCTAATAAATTCTCATCGCTGGAGTGCAAGCTTAAGGACTGTGCAAAAAAGAGAGTGCCATATTTTGATTAATATCAATATTCCTGTATAATCTCTTATCAGTTCCTTCACAGGACTTATGCAGAACAGCATTTACAATACAAACTTCAAGGATTTCAGGTTCTATTGTTGTAAATATACAAATTTTACAATTCAATTAAAACTCATTAATACTCAATATTGTATAGTATTCAAACCCATGTTTAGTATCAATAACATTTTTTTATGTTTTTGATCCTTTAGAGACCAATCATTCTAATATGCTAATTTGGTGCTCAAATGATATTTATTTTTATTAACAATGCTGAAAAGTTGTGCTGCTTAATATTATTGTGGAAATGTGATTTTAGAGAGTACAAAAGAAGAGCATTTATTCGAAATAGAAATCTTTTGTAACATTATAAATGTCTTTACTAATAAGTCACTTTTTGTCAGTTTAATGTGTCCTTGATGAATAAAAGTACAAATTTCTTTCAAAATAAAAAAATCACTTACCTTAAACATTTTGAACTTTAGTGTATATTTAGGGATGCATAATATATCTGTAGTATGTTGGTTATTGTCCATTACTTTTATTTGTTTATTTTGGTATGTTGATATTGGATATTTATTGTGAAATGCTCGTTTCCCCTATTTTTACATTTATATTACATTTGCCATCATCTAATCTTTAATAAAATTAATAATTGAATTACAGTTAAATGTATTCTTATTAATATAAAATGTTCATATTTTACAATAATTTTAGCCTTAAAATGAAAATTACGATCAACTTATCTGTATTGGTCAGATTTTTAATACTAGTGCGATTTCACATATTGAAGATTGTGTCAGATTTTTTCACTAATGTGATGCTTCTTGTGCCCCCTTGTTCTGTTTACACAGAAATTGTTTTTTAATAGAATATTTTAAATAATTAACAGGTTAAACTGATAACCTTATATTTTTAGTATTGTACATTTTAAGTTGTGTTGCCTACCAACTCAGGGCCACAGTTTGAGATCTTCTGCTATAAGTAACAGTATCAAGCTGTTATGTTTTATTCTAATCTTTGATCCTGAGCAGCTCTGAGCTTCAGATGAATTGTGAGGTACCAGGGAGGTCAGATTTCATCCTGCTCCTTATCTCAAATCCAGCAGGCTCTACGCTGGAGATCCCTACATATGACATATTAGCCTTAAAATGAAAATTACGATCAACTTATCTGTATTGGTCAGATTTTTAATACTAGTGCGATTTCACATATTGAAGATTGTGTCCGATTTTTTCACTAATGTGATGCTTCTTGTGCCCCCTTGTTCTGTTTACACAGAAATTGTTTTTTAATAGAATATTTTAAATAATTAACAGGTTAAACTGATAACCTTATATTTTTAGTATTGTACATTTTAAGTTGTGTTGCCTACCAACTCAGGGCCACAGTTTGAGATCTTCTGCTATAAGTAACAGTATCAAGCTGTTATGTTTTATTCTAATCTTTGATCCTGAGCAGCTCTGAGCTTCAGATGAAGTGTGAGGTACCAGGGAGGTCAGATTTCATCCTGCTCCTTATCTCAAATCCAGCAGGCTCTACGTTGGAGATCCCTACATATGACATAGGCACAGTTTTGATCATTCTCTGTTTATTAACCTCAGAAGACAGAATCAGAAGGAGTGATGAAACCAAATCTACCTCTGCAATCGACTCCATCAACATTACTCCAGCATTGCTCACACCACCTTTATACCGTGGAAAAGAAACACAATCTCATACCTTGCCAATGTACTGGTGATCCGTTCCTGTGTATTCCTCCTGCAGAAAAAACTGTCTCCACATCCATCCTCTTTTTGAACGTCTGAGCAACTCTTTGTCTTGCCGTCCTTCAATTTCTTTGGTTTTCCTTCGAACTGGCCCTCTTGAAAGGGCAACTGCATTCACACTCTGGTGTGCACATGCCCACAGGAGAAGTACAATCCAAGTCCTCATCTTTTCCGCTCTTAGGGTGTCTTACAGGGGGATAATGATCCTATCTGCCAAAGTTACAGAGCTCTGCAGTGCAGGTGGCAGCCACCCTCATAGTCCTTCCTGCTGCCAGCGAGCCACACAATACCTGTAATAAGAGAAAGAAAGAAATCGAAAAACAATCAGTTATTGGGCGAAGTCTCAGAGTGCTATCCCAAGGCTGCTGGCAATGCTTCTCTTTCTAATTAAAGGCAACTAGAGCTCCTGTATCATATGACAGCCATCCCCTTATTAAATATATCTTTCAATAGAAAGTTATAGAAACATTCTCCATAAGACACCAATTCCACTGCAAGTTTTGTGGCCGAGGCTCTGATATCCATATAATTGGCGTCCCACATTCATGAAGTATAAAACCAGAGGCCATTTAAAGTGCTGCAGCCATCACTATAATCACTGTTTTTTTTACTTAGCCATTAACCTCCGACTCTTAAAATACTGCAGAGTAGGCCAATGGGCAAGCTCTCACAAATCTGTAATCAATTAATCAATACGCATGCTCTCTAAATGCCCCGCTTTAAAGATCTAAACACTTGCAGTGCTATTGAATTCAGCTGCCCCTAAAAAAACAACAACAACCCAACAACCAATCTGTGTTGGGTTTTATCAGCATGCATGGTCACAATAGCCTGCTGGCTCTGAACTGACCTGCTGGAATGACAGTCTGAGAGACAAAAGCATCCTGCCACCACATAATAATCAGAAATCAGCACGTTTCCTGTTTCCACATCAATCTATGGCTTTGTCTGCGACTGAACGCCTGCCCTCGCTCCCTCTCGCACTTTATCAAGCAGATTGCAAATGTGATTGCGCAAAGTGGTGAAGGGGAGACGCTGGCCTCTCAATGAATCGCATTTAAGTACCTCTGGTTTTTTGATTTACAATATTGCTTGCGACATTCGCTCACCTCTCTCCGTCAGTGTAAAAATGCATCAGGTCAACATCGCCCTTCATCCGGGATGAGCGACGGTTGAGGGCCAGCGATTCAGATGGAAATGCACAATTGCAATGCCGAATTGACTTTTGTAGTTCCGTGCGTGACTTAAATGGTGCCGCTATTCCCCTAATAGCACTTTCCATTAGCTCCATTATGTTCTGCTTTATGAATTGGCCTAATTGAATGAGGTAACAATAGATAGCGCAGGATATTGATTTGCTGTCAAAGTCAATGAGCTATAAATTGTCATGGGAGCTCTACGTATGTATAAATATAAGTGTGCACATGATTTTATCTGTGTATTTCAGTACAAACAGGAAAGCGAAATGGGAAATGTGGGCCCTGTTATGTCCAACAATTGTAGTTTATGGATTCTGCTCTTTAATGAATTTCAGCCACCCAAAACTCCTGGGCAAAGAGAGCGGGCTCCTGGAGCACATTAGTCAAACTCAGGCAGCCATTTTGCTCAGCTCTGTGACCTGGCAAATCCCTTGACACAGTCCTGCCGGGGGAACTCAGCTGGATCTAAAGCGGTTTTGTTACATGGTGTGTCAGAGTGAACAGACAGTTTCCAGCACAAAATGTCTGCTTGTTCATTTACAAGTCCATCCTGCTGAGATGGAGATGGATAGTGAAGGATGAAAATTGCCCTGCTGTCCTTAAATATAAGCACAAACCTAGGAGAACTCAATGGGACACTATGGTTTCACACAGCACTTCATTTTACAGGCTCACTGTTGTGTCATTTTGACACATGCGGATCCCCAACTACGGACTCTTTATGTCAGTCTTATACCGTGAAAGTCATGACTGAGTACCTTAAAAGGATAATTCAGACAAAATGAAAAATCTGTCATCATTTACAGTACTCACCCTTATGTCATTCCAAACCTAGGTTAGCAAAAAAAGCAAAAAAATAAATAAATAACTGAGAAAACTTAAACTAAATAATATTTAGTTTTAGCTTCTGTTGCAGCATGTTCTTAAACCTTCAACTCCACATTACCATAAAGTAAAGGTGCCACTAGAGGGTGATAATACAAATGTCTATTAACCTCATTTTGCATGACTGCTTTTCTTCTGTAAAAATGCAAAAAAATATAATTTTGGGGGAAAAAAGTTGAATGTTGGACCCCAACGATCCTTAAAATATTTTCTTTTGTGATTCACAGAAGAATAGTCTATGATATATAGTTAATTAATATTTGCTTCACTTATGATATAATTTTGACACTGGAACTTTTAAAAAATATTTTTTTCTTATTCCTTAATTTTATTAAAATGTGATAATCCCCATAATTTTTCTGATTTTAAAATTAATTTAAAAACAGAACTTTACTTATTTACCTATTATGCCATTTTTAGGTTTCCTAATATTGTTTTGGGAGTCTCCTACAATAGGTTTACATACATGCAAGGTCAAAAAATACGTCCGTTTTAGCCACAGATTCTTTGCAGCCTTATTTTTTGGAAGTGAAAATAAAACAAATTTGCTTTCACAGAGTAGGACACAGTGTGTTCTTGACACGAACAAGCTACAGTGTTTGAGGGTGGGTCAAGTTGTTCGCAGTCGACCAACGTAGAACATAGGTGGGCATTATGCAAATCTGTTACCCCGTGACGTGTAGCCGTCACGGAAGTGGGATTCAAATTACTGACGACTCGTTTAGGCTGTTCAGAGTCAATTCTTTCTTTTGGGAGACAATAGCTTTATTTATCGTGCACTTTCAGCTTTACAACTTTGCAGATTGTTTACATTTACATACAGCTACATTACACACTGCATAAAAGGCAATATTCAAAATGGCATGGCACAGCATGGTGAAAATAAATGCTAAAAATAAGACTTCTTTTTAATGTATATTTTAACCCTCTGGTGTTGTTCAGTTGCCTGCTTGAGCGACTGGAAGCTGGAGATTACAGTTTATACATTTTTAAAAATATATATTTTTTTTTTACACTAACCCATCGTTTCGCTTCAGAAGGCCTTTTTTTGACACCCCTGAGCCGTGTGGAGTAGTTTTATGGATGCAGGTTTTTAGGCTTCAAAATCAGGGGCACCATTCACTGCCATTATAAAGCTTGGAAGAGCCAGGATAATTTTAAATATAACTGCGATTGTGTTCGTCTGAAAGAGGAATGTCAGATATGCCTAGGATGCCCTGAGGGTAAGTTATGGGCTAATTTTCATTTTTGGGTTAACTATCCCTTTAACCTGGCTGTATATAGATATATACCGGATCCATTCAGAAATATTAAACAGAGCAAAACACAAATTTAAAAAGTAAATAAAAACATTCTGAATTTGTCGAATATGGTGATCTGTAGGCAGCTCGACATCACCAGTGAACATATCCTCTGTCAGAGTGAGTATTCATGCCCATATGTATATAAACACCATTGACCATCGCAAACTCCTATAATAACACGCTTCTTCATCGAGTGTCCTTTATAAAACATTTGCCAGACATGCGAAAATACTAAAATGTGCTCGTGCAATAAGCTATCAGAGAGTGCACATACACGGTCTGTTTATTTGCACATTAATAATAACGCGCCTGTCTAATAATGTACAACTCCTGTATGTCACTGCAATCGTCTTTACCTCCATTACAGTCGTCATCCATCTAAACTTCACTGGTTTGCTTTATTCGGCCCATACAGACTAGTCTTGACTTCATATTTCTTATTTATAGATGTATGTTTGTTCCCACCAATCGCTGCACAAGTTAAGGTTACGTATGATGGCGAAATTACGTTAGTGCTAGCCCTCCCGGAACTCATAGAGATTGCATTGCAGTGCCTGCAGTTCGAAAAAAAAAAAAAATCTTTGTATGGAAGTCTATGAGAACACTCTGGGCGATTCTCGGTCAGAGAGAAATCGCCCAAAAAGGGGCAGTACTCCACAGAACATGACTTGATGCTGATTGGACTATATATCCAGAGGCAGAACAGTCTAGAACAGTGACAGCTGTGATAGAAAACAAATCCCTCTCTTTCGCACTCTGGTGGTGCATCGCCCAATCGCCCCCCAGTGTGACCCCCAAATGAACAATACCAGAGAAAAGGGCAAACAAGTGAGTGTATTATGTTCCAGGATTTAGAAAACTTTGTTATGTTAGTACCCACTGGTTATTTTATTATCATTATAACATGAACATGATCAAACTGAAAAAAAAAAAAAGTTAATTATAAAAGATTTTGGCAAACTTCACAATTACCTTAAAGGTGCAGTGTGTAATTTCGTTGTCACTAGGCATCACTGAAATGGAACTGCAAAAATAATTACAGTTTTCCTAAAAATTCTACCTGTCAGAGATTGGTCAAAAGTCCTGCCCCAAACACCATTGGTTGAGTCACTGTTGCTGTGTCAGGCTGGTGCAGAAGCTTAAACAACCAATGTTTTGAAAGCACCACACAGTTTCAGAGAAATCAACCCACATACAGTAGAATAAATTACACACATAACCTGACTCTGCTATACTAGCATGTTTACATATTTCATGTTTCAATTAATGCAACGATAAAGTAATTAACTCACCGGGTGCCTGGCATAAACAGGACCACAGTTGTCTGCTATCCAAAACACAGACAAAACAAATTAACCTCAATGGCACCTCACTTACGTCTGCCTGAACGTTATCTGCTGTTATTTTCAGATCAGACAATTTACCATGCAGTCTGACCTTGAGACATCAGATGTCCTATATTTTTGACTTTGTTTTTCTTTATCTTTCAAAGACACAGTCCCCTCAGAAGCCCTTCGGGAATGTGAGCGAGGCGGGGGCTGACAGGTGAGGGAGGAAGAGGAAGACCGGCGACACCTGTGGAGGACGTGGGGAGTCGGTCAGGCGGCACGAAGCGGGAAAGAGAAAGAGAGAGAGAGGCGGGGCCTCGAGAGCGGCCCTCGCTGAAAGCTCTGCCACACTGCAGACAGCCACAGCAGCCCTGATAAGTCCCACAGGGGCAATTAGGAGTATTTGACACAAATAAACTACAATAGCAACACATGCACTATTAGTATTATCATTAATGATATTAATATGATAAAATATAAATTTGCTATAATAATAATATAAAATTATAATGCATATCATTTTGCTATAATAATACATTGTATTTATATTTATTATTATAAATGTATATTTTATATCATTTTTAATTTATATAAACAGAGCTAGCTAATGCCACACACTGTCTCCGGGCTCTCTATTAAAATGAATAAGGCACCGGACCACCACCCATTACCTAGAAAGACTAGACGCCACGGCTATTAAATAGGTCATTCTTGTTTGCATAGCCAAGGTACATGATATAGCGTCTCATGATAGCAATAGCATCAATGTTTGATTTTTCTGAGTTGTGCGAATCACTTATTTATTTATTTTTTTTTGCCTCAGCTAAGAAATTTTCGCGTAGCTTCTGGCTATATCACATCTTAGTGAAAACACTAAGAGAAAACTCTCCAGCTAGTACTCATCTCGCTCGGGCAAATGGTAGGAGACATGTGCCATGTTTGATTGCGGTTCTCTTCCTACCACTGAGCAACAGTGCATGAGAGGCAAAGTCGAGATCAGGTGAACACAAATTCAGTCAGGGTGGCACACTTAAACAGATTCAAGCTCCTCTTCGGTCCGTTCGGGTGCACTTGCCTGCCAAGCAGCATATCCGTGTCATTCCCGAGGGCATAGTGGGTAATCAATATATATTGATTTGTCTGTTTGGGGGAAAAGGGCTGTCTAGACAGCTGGGTTTTCAAATGCTAAGGTATCACTTATCCTGCAACACTCTAGCTCGGCTGTAAGCGATGATTGATTTATTCATTTTAGACATATGTTTTTTCCCAACTCTGACCTACCCTACATTTTGCCAGGGCTATTTATACACATCACTTGAGGTTAAAAGGCAATAACACATTTACCTGACAGCAAGAAGGCTAAGATGTGGAATAAATCGGTGATGGGAAGGTAAATACTGTGCTGTTTTTGCAGCTGACACAACCAAAATTACTGAGTATAATATAACAGCACAAAATCGATTGATATACTGTTTTTATGATCAATAGTGAAGGATTATTTTAATGAATGAAGTATCCAATAACTGAAATTCAAAACTAAATTTAAATTATTGTTTTACTACTGCTATTTGACACAAATAAACTACAATAGCAACACATGCACTATTAGTATTATCATTAATGATATTAATATGATAAAATATAAATTTGCTATAATAATAATATAAAATTATAATGCATATCATTTTGCTATAATAATACATTGTATTTATATTTATTATTATAAATGTATATTTTATATCATTTTTAATTTATATTTTTTTCACTATAATTATTGTAATTATTAGTTTATTTTTAAGCTACACATTTCTAACATGAAGAATGAATGGCTGTTATTTGAAAAAAGGTGATTAATAATCCAAATAACACATTCAAATTCATTACCTACTGGTGGGTGCTGTTCTACAGAGACTTGCCAAATAGACCCATTGTTAAATAACTCCTATATGATTAAGTTGAAAAGTATGAAAAGTATAAGTATCGGTCAAAACCGATTATCTCTATACATACAGTCTCTACACATAAAGAGTCACTTGTTAAGACACAGCACACCCGGCATGTGACTAGATTGCTGGAAGTACTTAACCAATGGGGTTAACGAACAACAGACTTAATCCTCAAGCCTCGACCCTACAAGACACAAGCGCCCCTCGACTCTCCGTCATAATCTCCCTGGCAACATGTGCGCCTTAATCTGAACAGTAGGAGATCATGGTTTCAAATGTTGGAGGTCTTTTTTTGCTCAATGGGATGGCCATGTGCACACCAACACAATTAGTGTCAGGGAGCGCTGCCCGTACCAGATGGGTCCTCTTAATTACGTAACGAGAGAGGCCATAATGTGATCTGGAAGCAATGTTGTGCCACTGACTTCGAATCTGCTTTTCCTGGTCGGCCATAATGACGGTGAAAGCGTGTGTTTTTGCCGCACAAATTGCCTGGAGCAGACCGCACTGTGTGGTGAATTAAAGCAATTTAGCCAAACCTGCTAAAATCAAATGTTCCTCAAATCCCCATTTAGCCGCATACCATTCATTTGCTCACGAGAGCGTCGCGTGATAGACTGCAGCTTGCCCTTCCTTTGTCGATTCATGCAGACTGTTGAAATAGATAGCACAAAACACCAGTTAACCTTTGTGTCAGTGTGGCCCTAGCGTTTACAGTGGATCTGGAAAGGTTTCTTTAGGGTTCCCCTCATGAGGCACAGGAGAAGCCGTGGGAACCGCAGTTTTACGGCCTGTGTAAAGAGCTCCACGAGAGCCTACGAGACAGCAGCCTCCCTTCAGCATTGTGATTCAGCCCTGGAATGCAGCTCCCATTGCAATGCAAATGTATCCACGTCTGGTTGTTTTGTCCGCACGCTTTTACGTGCGTATTTGTTTACTTGTCACTTCCACGACTGACAAATACGCAAATCACATACACTGTGCTAATAGAGTTTGCAGAGGCTGTCAAAGTCAAACAGACAGTTTCTCGTATCATAGTTGATATTTATTGTGTGTTCTACCCTGAAGGCCCTTTTACAACTTGACAATGCCATTAACTCATCCTCAGACTCACAATATCTTGTAATATTTACCTTGGTAAACACAAGAGACTGTGACGTGGTTGTTTAACCCACAGACTATGTTTCAATTTACGGCCGGGATTTACATGAAGGTATCTAAATGGAACCGTTCCTGGCTTAGGTCGTAATTCATTGTGTTGTTTTATGCCTCTAACCCTTGCTTTGTAGTAGAAGCCTTAAAGACAGGATTTTACAATCAAGGTAACAATGCTTCCATTTCAAAAGGTCACAAGAAGTTATCTCGATTGCAATCACAACAAACTCTGACATTTGATTCTGCTTCTTTGTTGATATTATAGTTCAGGCCCCACACGACAAGTAAAGAAAAAGTATATATCAATGGAAATAATCGATAATGACATTTATTGACATTAACAAGCACAGCAATACAATTGAAAATCCCAACGCTCTGTGACCACAAATAAATGAACACTGTGAGTGGCAACTGGAAAATTCTTCGTATTAAAAGCCACCGTATATGCCAAAGGCAAACAAAGAGCAAAGGTTAAAGGCTGTTGATTAAAACTGACTTTTTTCATATTTATTTTCTTTTTTTGCACTTGGGTATAAAACGCTTAAATCTTTTTCAACGCCGATAAGATAAGCCAATAATATATAGTTTGTCAAAATAAATTAAAAACAATACCAAAAATCAATAGTTTTAATGCTACAAGTGGATTTATCAATATTGCATATTACAATGAAAACGAAAAATGGAAATACATTTTAAGATTTGCTAAAGAACACATTTAACAATTGTATCAAAATATTAAAATTTTAAGGATTAACTTTAAGTGAGTGTTAAATGACGGAAAAGATGATCTTAATAAACAAGTATGAGAATTTAGCATACACAATTAATTATAAAAATAACTGGTATATTATATAACAGTTTGTCTAAATTATTAAAAATAAACTAAAAACTAAAATACTTTTAAGTGAGTTTATAAATACTCTCTTGTGTATTATAATGAATATGAAAAGTGGATATACATTTTGATATTTGCTAAAGATTAACTTAAAATGAGAATTAGATGATGGCAAAGGTAATCTACGTGGAAAAATATGAGAATGAGCATGAATGATCATTTACAATTAAATATGCAATATCAACTGATTAGATAGATAGATACTGTAGATAGATAGATAGATAGATAGATAAACGAGAACTGATTAAATACCAAGATATTGTGCATATACCTACTTCTATTACAAAATAAATTTGTTTATCCTTTCCATAACAGACTGAATCACATTTACCATTTAATACATCAGCTATACAGTAATCTGTATGTGGTTTGTATTTCTTGCACTTTGCTCTTGGGGCTTGTGCCCTTTTTGTGACCACATTCTGACTGTGTCGTCTTCCATGTAATAACTATTTGCTTTTAGGCCATGCTGCTTGTATGATAGTTTGTTTTTCCAAGGGTAAATATATCAGTATCGCAGTTTCAGTGCGAGATGTCACCGGCTGAAAATATCCAGGCTAGATTGTCTGACCAATCTAGGTTTGAGACAACCGTAATTCCTCAACAGAATGGATGCTGGTGTAATTCATATCACACACATGCAGGACAGGTTCAAAAATTGGAGAGCTGTAACACATTCTGCCTCATTTTGGACTGACTTGTACGTAATAGGAGAAAGCAATCAATTGAAAGAACCATGACAACTGAGAAGAACATTAATGACATTAGGCCTATTATTGTGCCTGAAAGTGGACTACATGATTGGATGCTGCCTGCACAGATAGCCAATTTTTGACAATTCAGCGCTGGTGAGTAATTAGGTGCCGCCGCCACATATTGTGGACACAGTTTCAACTTCCAAAGGGAGGAAGTTCCTCAGTTATGCAAATCTAGACTGTATTACAAGAGGCTATGCTGAAGGAGATACATGTGCGTTAGAGTTCAATGAGCTATATTTCAAACACCAGTCACCAGATAATTAGCCACACGCAAATTTTCCATGCAACTGGGACTTGTTCTCTCCTAGTGTAACATGGTGGACATCTGGAGACAGTTAGAGATGTCTTATATATGACTATAAAAAATTGATCGAGAGGACCCGTGTATCCCTGCGTACATGGGTGGAGAACTCGTCTTCGACATGAACCAGCCAGAGCGGATCATATCAGCAGAGACAGCCGAGCTGAGCAAGTCACTGCAAACATGAATCAAAAGTCACTTCAAACACGAATCAAAACCGTTGAGGAAGATTTTCGATTAAAGGCTCTCCAGTCTCACGAAAACTGCATTTCTGTGCTAATGACAACACTGAAAATGAACATTATTTTTATGGTGTATGACTGTAAAAATACTACAGTAAAAAAAAATGTTACTTGGTTAACAATAAGTTTCCTTACTCTATGGTACATTTAATGCAATTTTACAGTAAACTACTTTTACAAGTACAGTTTTTGGAATGGAAAAAGAACAAGTAATCTTATAATTGACAATGAAAAATTTAAATTCTCACTTGGCATTTGTGCTCAGTTTCATGTATCTTGTGTGTGTGTTTTTTTTTTGTTGTTAATTTTGTTTAACAAAAAAAACGTCTCGGTTACGTATGGTAACCCCTCGTTCCCTGAAGGAGGGAACGGAGACGTCACGTCGGATGACCGACGAAATTGGGATCTCGCTTAGAGGGACCAATCTACTTCGAGTGTAAACTAAACGAGCCAATGCACATTGGCATGCGATTATTGCATCCAGCTGCTGCTGATCACAGCGTGAGTATAAGTAGGCAGCAGATGCAGCGCATATTCAGGTTTTCGCTGAGGAGCCGAGCCGGTGACCCGGCCGCTCAGCGGTGGTACAGGAGCTGTGGCGACGGGACGTGACGTCTCCGTTCCCTCCTTCAGGGAACGAGGGTTACATACGTAACCGAGACGATCTTCTTCATGTTTTCGACTCTTGTCAGATGATATTTCAGTGAAGTCAGGAGGGTATGCTATCTGGTGTCTATAGAGGGCGGCCGTGGAGGATTTAACCTTCTCGCCCCCTTAAGGAACCTGACGACCAGGTCATGCTTCCCCAGCGACCTCCCTTCTACGGGGTCGTGGTTAGCAGCAATTGCAGCGACATAAACTTTGCCTTTGCTGCAAGAAGGACAGCACAACTCCCGTTTAGTTACACTCGAAGTAGATTGGTCCCTCTAAGCGAGATCCCAATTTCGTCGGTCATCCGACGTGACGTCGAGAGTGACCGACTGAAAGGGAACTTTCAACTTTGATACTGAGCACCTTCTATACTGTATATTAGTATTTACCTCAACTTGTGGAAAAGGTACTTGTGATGAACTCTGGTTCATCATGTGGCTTTCTCTTTACCAACTGAAGGTGGTTGTCAGTATAGTATAAAGGTAAATGCAAATTTTAGTATTTTGGTAGTAACACTATTTAAATGAATGAAATATAACTTTTTTTTTTTTTTTTTTACTTTAAAGTTAAGTTCAATCTGTGTAACACAAAATGTTGCCATCATTTTTCACAGATTTTTTTTTTACAGTGAATGTTTTGTAAAAGCAATCATCTTAAAATCTCACCATCCATGGCTAAAGGATCCATAAGCACCATAAACATTTGGAGCCCACCCTTTTTTACTAACCGTACACACTGAAGTTTACCTAAATCACCAGGGTCACAGTGATTAAGATGGGGGAGAGTCACAGGCCAGAGCAGTCATATACTGACTGAATAAATCATCTTACATAAACGCAGCCATGGCAGGACCGCCAGCATGGTGTCTCTGTCATCAGCATTCTTATTTCACACTCGGTACAAAGAGAGCAAGCGATCCTTATTTATTCTAAAGCACCAGCCTGAATGGTAGAAATATTCATTGTGTATAGTGAATTCTGTTTCAAGTTTGTTTTTCATCATCAATGCTATTTCCCCCCCCCCCAAATTCCCTCCAACTCGCTCTCTCTGTGATCTGCCCTGTCATCTTACTCACTGAATGATGTAAGGAGTATGCTATGGAGGATGTCCAGAGCTTTCATATACCAAGGCTATATCCTATAGGGACGTGTGGATGAACGAAAATAACAATACCCTGCTGTAAGATGTAAACTTATTATCATAGACAGAAACCGTATTTTCCATCGTGAGTCCATTTAAAGATTCACTTGAGACACTGTTTCATTTGTTGGCCTCCCTCCATCCCCATCCCCATCCTTACGAATTAGTAAACAACAAGAACGAACACGAACAAGCCAGGAAACTGAAAACAGACAGCGGACGATGAATTGGTAAAGAAAATCAATTGCCTCGAATTGGACTAAAGCGGGTGTAGATAAAGACCGTTCTATTGATTTTGGAAGTGTTCTACACATCAGAACGACACATTACCCATACCTTGGAAAAATAGGCATAAACTCCAGTCGCGCTTTTCTTGATCAAGTTATTTTGCAGATCAATTGTCTGAAAGTGCTTAATTTTTTTGGGCAATATTTGTGAGGGGTTCTATTATAGAGGTAAAAGCAAGATGGAGCTCCATAAATCACTCTTGGGTGAAATGAATCACGTGCACGTGCTAATCAATGTTATCCTGCTTCATCTCCTGCGAGCAAACACAGCTTTTACAGGGCCATTGTCGTATCAGGTGACAGATAGCTCTGATCTAATTATCATACAGAGCCTACTGAAACATTTGCATACAGGCATCCTCAATCTGAGAACTCAAAACTCAAACTATTAAAACTGTCAAAGTGTGAAACTTTTGATAAAAAAGGAAAGTTTATTGCTTGCTAAAACATCATATTTTAAAATCTGTGTGTTTGAATGTAACATGACAACTATAACAACTGCCATTAAAATGTTTTTTTGTTTTATGTTTTTAAATAAATAAAAAACCTCTCAGACAGCCTTTCAGATTTAATTAAAATGCCCATGATAAAAACAACAACAAACATGCACGCTATATTTTCCATTCAGTTGTGATGTGGCTTGTTGTCAAAGAATTTCAGCAAGTCAAAGGTCATGAGGCCTTACTATCATGTAGACTTTGGCAAACTACTCTGAGCCCAAACAAAATTGTGAGCATTTTCTAAGCCTTTGCTTATTAGGTGACATATTTCTCAACATGCTAACATTTAAATGATAAGTTTGTGTTTTAAAACATGTTGTAAGAGGTAGGCACCTATTTCCTTCAATCATCTTTAGGAAAATCCATGTTTTGCATCAAATCCACGTTTAGAAATAATGTATGAGGGTTCTGTGAGTCTTCAGTGAACACCCAACTGTTCAGAATCCAGTATAAATCCATAGAGAACCACATAAAGTGTTATTCCTTTAAAGGGGTCATATGATGTTGCTCAAAAGAACATTATTTTGTGTATTTGGTGTAATGAAATGTGTTTATGTGGTTTAAGGTTCAAAAAACAATTTTTTTCCCACATACTGTACATTATTGTTTTTCCTCGATGCCCCGCCTTTCTGAAACGCTTTGATTTTTACAAAGCTCATCGGTCTGAAAAGCAAGGTGTGCTCTGATTGGCCAGCTATCCAGTGCGATGTGATTGGCCGAATTCCTCAAGCGTGTGACGGAAATGTTACGCCCCTTACCATATTGTGATGCCTTGTCCTGGCACGACGAGACAAAAATATTAAAAGCCATTATAAACGAGGCATTTGTTGCATCCAGTGGGGTCATAATTACTGATTATAATGACTTATACTGTCTTTTTACGCGCTGCGTTGTGCCGCGTAAACATAAAACCATGTCTGCATTTGTGATCGGAGAAATGACAAACAACAAGTGCTACTCTACACTGCTCAAAACTCGCGTTTGAATCATCAGTGGCAAATCCTTTAAATATGAAAACGTACTTACAGTCTGTGAGTCAGAACAGCCGGCATTGTAGTCTACTCTCCCAGGATCAGGAAACAGTCCTCCATTAAATGCGCTGGACACATCTGAATATTTGGGTTGAAGTGTTCTGGAACAGTGTTGTAAATACAACTTAACCACTGATTTCTAGTCGTGTCCTCTTTTGGAATGCCAAACAAAGTAGTTTTGCTTTCACAACGAAATACACAGCGTCACACACGGGTTGTGAGACGCTGTGTGAGCTAGAGTGAGCGGAGGCCGGCTTGAGTGAGGAACGGCCGGAGGGCTTGAGAATGGCGTGGTCGGCGGATTCGACGAAGGAGCGGTGAGCAGGCTTGCGGCAACCACATGTGACGACCCCAGGCTGGACTCTGCTTCGTCCACGGTGAAAGCCGATCCGGCGATCCACAGCGCGAAGTTGATGTATTTCCTCAGCGACCAGCACGGATCAGCTCTAGGCATGACGAAGCGGATATCGTCCTCTTTTGGAAGGCCAAACAAAGTAGTTTCGCTTTCACAACGAAATACACAGCGTCTTCACGACATGGCGGCAGCAACAATACTACAGCGAGAATAAAAGTTACGCCTTCTTTCTTTGCGTGAACATTTGGGCGGCGTTATGCAAATCTTCCCACATCGTGACGTAGACATGTGGGGGCGTGTTAGAACGAGCCGTTTTAGGTAGGCGTGGTTGACTCTTAACTTTTATAAAGAATATCTCTTTGGATTTGAGACTTTAGTCTTTGCAACTTCACAGATCTTCTTTATGCACCAAGAGCTTGTATCACTTCAAAGAGAAAGGAAAAATTGAAATCGCATCATATGACCCCTTTAAAAAGGAGAACTGAAAATTGCATATCTTTGCATCCAGTATGCTATTAACTAACATCAACTTAATAAACCCATCTTCCAGTTTCCTGGAAAAATCCTAACATCAGAATTATCAAAAAGGATCACATAAGAGGTCTACTGTTTGTTATATGGCCTAAAATCCAATCAAAGTCCAAGCAGAACACCACAAGACAATCCATATACCGAAGACCACAGTTGCTCAACCAATATTTGCCAGACTAAGATATATTACAGTGTGTCAAATCCAGCAATTTACAGGATTAAAAACTGCATAGCCTCAAAGACTGGAAAGAACAAACATTAATATATTTTTTTGTAGTCATATAACAAAATAATAACACTGATGCATTAAAATACCATCTCACACATTTTAGAAACCCTTGCAACAATTGTGGTTCTTCCTCAGAATAAAATCTGAAGGAGAAGTCCAGAATGTATCAATAATTTACATAATGTACAACAACTTTAATCAATCCACCCAGAAATCTACAGGCGCCTGACATAAAAAGGGCTCAAACAGAGCTACAGTCTGGAACATGTTCCCACACTTTTTGATCATTGAATTTCCATGACTTCTCCATTACTTTTTCAGTCATCCTTGATTACTGGATAAGGATTTATTGAATAATTTTATAGAGACTGTGCTCACAAAGAGTGGTTTCTAGCATTTTTTTTTTTTTAATATTTAATAGATTTTTTTAATACATAACTAGAAAATATATATTTAGATTGTATTATCTTGCATGACTTTTACAGATCAGTTTATATTCACAAATATTAAATATATCCACACATATTAAAGTTAACATCTCAGTTTTAAAAGGCCTGACATCAAAATACAGTGAATGCTGTAACAAGGTACAAAGGTGCAACAAAGCAACAAAGAGAGACGCTGTCATATAACCTCTGATATAACAAGTACTGATAAAAATAGATGTTGCATATACATGCTGAAAATTATTGTTCAGTGTTATCTCTGAAAAAAGGCCTTGAAATGTAAATAACTAAGGACATTCAGCCACTCCACAAAACAGATGGACAGTGAGCACTGCATAAAATGTCAACCTACTTAAACTTAATTTTTCAGTTTAATTGCTACCTTAAATTATGTAAAATCATCACATCACAACCTGCAGTGATGCGGTCATTACACGTTTCACTCATTTGAATTCAATTACTGATGAAGACTATCAAGCTGATAAAAAAAAAACTATTAAAAAAGTTATTATTGTGGCAAGTTATATGGATAGATGGAAACAAAAATTCAAACATTTTTACAGTAGGTTTTTGCAGCTTAAATGGCAACTGCAATACTTAAACTTTCCTCAAGAAATTTTATTAACATCTTTTATTCGAATATTACCTTAAGCATTAAAAACAATTATAAACAACACTATCGCGTGCAGTATTACAACGAGCCATATAAAACTCACGCGTTCATGTAGGAGACTACATGAACCATAAACACGTAGAAATAGCATAATACAAATGTTTTGATATGATAAAAAAAAAAAAAATCACTTAAATGTTGCTTAATAGTTTAAAAAAGTATCCGGGCCAATTTTGACAGCCATCATCCACGCGCATCCACGAAAGTCAGTCTACAGCGTAAGTCTGTAGGGGTCAAATAGCGCGTGCATATTCAATGCAGATCTGTTCAATTAAACGCAGAAATTAGATAAGTCTTGTTAATTTCCCTCACTCACCTCAATGCTGAGGAGTCGAGAGTAGTCCTGCTTTCGATGTGTATCCGCTGAGCGCTGTGAAGACACTGTACTGTGTGGACTCCCTGTCTCTCTCTCCCCTCCCTTGTGCGCAGCATCACCGCTCTCTTTCTCTCTCTCCCTCTGAAACCTCGTGCGGTCTAAGCGACAGAGCCGCTGATTGGCTGTCACTCGTAGCGCGGTGACTGAAAGGGATCGTCAACATTAAGGGATGCGAAAGTAGTTTGAAAATGAAGCCTGCGGTATATGATATCGTCGCGTCTGTTCAGATATGTGGGTCACTGCTATTAACTCTCTACTTTGATTCGGTTTATCATTTATCTATTTTTGGCCGTGGAGGGAAAAGGCAGAGGCAGATTTAAAAAAACAAAACAAACAAACAAACAAAAAACCCTGAGTTTATGTGGCTTTTAAAGGGATATTTCACCCCAAAATTACAATTGATTTACTTACCCACATACATTAGTGTTATTTTAAACCTGTATGACTTTCTTTATTTTCCGAGGAGCTCAAAAATAGATTTTTTTACATCTCCTTTTGTGTTCCACTGAAGAAAGACAGTCATACGGGTTTGGAATAACATGAGGATGAGTAGACCCACAAGACAGGGTTTTCTTTTTTTGGGTGAAACATTGGGTCCTGAACATGTTATGCGAGATGAAGAACAAGGTTTTTAGTTCATTTTTCAAAGACTCTGACTTGGTGTCGTAAATCTATTGACCCCGTGTAGCTGTTGTGTGCATGAAGCCTACCATTTCACACTGAAATTTTACTGCTGATTTTATTTCTGCTGAGAATCAAAACCCCCTCAAGAACCCAGCCTGACTTCTTTTACACTATGATGCTTTAGCAATTTTCTGATTAGTGATAAAATAATTACTGATGTATGATCTCTGGTTATAGAAGCAGCTGTACAGTTAGTCTCCACAACAAAGGGAAATGCATCAGGCCTCCTACTTCAGAAGCAATTTTACTATTATGTTATGTTCTTGGCATTCTTGCATTAAATGGAGCTCTAAATGAATTTTCGGGAGGTGCATGTTTTTCTACTCCTGTCAGTCATAAGAATATATAAACAGCTGCTCAGCTCACTCCCATGACAATTGTTCTCTGGCATCTTTTTATTCTGTTGTAACTTTACTGAATATTAAATTATGTAGGGGAAACAGCACTTTAGCCCTCCATTATGGACAGCAAGCCAAGTCAGTTTACTCTATCAATGCAACTATCAAGGATTAGATCAGGGGCCCCAAACTCAAAAGACCTAGCTGGATACTGTTGTCCATCAGGAGACAAATGTTACACAACCATAAATTTTATCTATATAAAGTTACTGACTCATTTATACAGTTAGCTTACAAACGGGCATAGGCCTATGTACAGTCTTGTTGGTTATTGTCAGCTAGACTAGGTTTTTTTTTTTTCAGGTTCCAGGGGCCACAATGTATTTTTAGGGCTGTAAAAGTCACACATTTATGTAATCTGAAATTCACTGTTCAGAAAACAATGGATTTTATATTCTACTGTAAGAAAACATTAATAGAAGGTAGAAAAAAGATCACTGTTAACATACAAAGTATACTATATCTCCATATATTATGTGGACTGTGACAATATGTAAACTATAAATGAGTTATTATACATGAAAATATAAATCTGAGAGTGGCTCCTCTCAAGGGGATTGTCATATTTGGGGGTCAAAAAGTTTGAAAACCCCTGAACTAGACAATAAGTGCTTCTAAAAGAATTAGAAAGGTGTTCAATGCCTAAACTATGCTGGAAAACATGTACAGGTATATACACTGTAAAAATTATTTTTTAAAGATGTAAATAAAACAAAGATTATTGGAGTATGTTTACTTCAAAATGTTGTGTTATTTCAACGTTACTTTTATCTTTGTAATTATTTGTGAAATTTACTAGCAATTTCTGAATGATTTTCTTTTTCCAAAGTAAACACAACATTGTCTTTCAGTGTACCGCTGATCAGAGGTATAGACCAAGTGTTTGCAAAAAGTGATGACGTTTTTTTTGTGGGTGGAGCCTATCTGGTGGCAGAAAATGCTAGTTTTAACATAGCAGTCTATGCAAGGCATGGAATAAAAGAATAACAAAGGTAATTTTGAGTTTATATTTCAAAATTCTGACTTCTTTCTTCAAATTCCGAGATTATATCTCACAATTCTGGTAAGAAAAATCAACTCATCATTCTCTCTTTTTCCCTCGGTTCAGAATCATGAGTTTATAATCCCATACTTCTGGCTTTTTTTCCTCAGAATTGACAAACTCGCAATTGTTGAGTTGAATTAAGTTATAAAGTTCAAACTAGGAGATAAACTTGCATTTGCAAGAAAAAGAAAAGTCAGAATTGTGAGATAAAATAGGTAAATGCTAGGTAAAATGTTATAGGTTTAAATAGTATTTCATGCTTTAACTGTAGGGCTAATACAATATGTTCCCTATATGTGAATATTATATAGACCTATTGTTTAAATTAAATTTATGCTTTAAAAGTAGGGTAATCTTAGCAGGTTTCATCCATAGTTTGTCCGTTTAAATGTCTGCGTTTAGCTTCAAATGCCGTCTTTGACAACAGTATTATATAAAAAATATTTGCATTCCGATTCTGACATCCAAAGGCATAACAATACATTTGTTCTCTTATTCCATGGATTTTAACCATTTCCCTCCATTTGTTACCAGTGTTTTTCTGCCACCACAATGCGCGCACTGCTGCAAGTGACGTAACTGTGACGTCTACTCCAAATTAGTCTATAGGTTTCAGCTTAACAAACTTTAAGACAACTATAGATAACATTAAATGGCAAACTTAAATGCAGAGTGACAGGCTTACAGTCTGTATTGAGTGATAAACCATTCAAACTTGAAGGGACAAAAAAAAAAACTGTCAGATTCGGCCCAGTGGACCAGTAGTTTGAGACTCTCGAATGAGACATAACTTGTCAACTGAGTTTGTTGTGATGACTTAAATAGTTAGCTATGTATTAAAAGTCAAGCCCTGAAGTCAAAAGCCACATACCATGTTCAGTCATCAGACAGACACCCCATGAAACCTGGTCACACTTTAACGAAGCAAGCCCCCTTCCTGTCGAATCCAACCGCTCTTAAACACAATGGGAATTCCTCTAGGCCTGATGATGCCTCATTAGTGGGTCTGTTAGTGGAGGCACAGAATAAAGCTTTTGTTTCACCAGATTTATGACTCCGCATTTAGGAGCAGACTTGAATGATGTGAAATTTTTATTGCTTTGCTCACAAGACCCTGAGACATTTCACAACATCAGAAGAAATTCTAAAAATTGTCTTCACAATTTTTTTTTTTTTAAAGAATGACCAAAACCGCATTAATAATTCGAATTACCAGGAATGTGACAAGTGTGCTCACAGGCATGATGCTCAACTCTGGAAATGCATGCGTTTAGACACACCAGCTGAATTCCAACTGATGAAATCCTGACATGACCTAAATGCATTCTTTGACATGGCTGATGCACATTCCACTTGACTGCTGACAAAGCAGAAAGTCTTGCTCAAGTCAGCGTAAATAAATCTACAAATGCTTGTAGTATGTGTAAAAAAATGGAAAAATGGGAAAAGAGCATATACATTGTCATACACTGATAAAGATGTACATGCATGTGAATTAAAGAAAGTGTGTATATAGTGTATAGATAATAATACAAATGGTCTTGACTCCAATAAACCAGTATGATACTGAAAATTCTCATCCTTGCTGTCTCCAGTCTCATGTTAACAGAGATTATGGTTGTAATGTGAAGATGAATATAAATGTGGTGACGGAGGACGGAACGATAGCGCACATGCTTTATGTTAACAGCCAATCACTCAGCAGATGTTTATGTTTATGTTGCATTAAGTGATATCTAATCTAACATGGATACAACACACACTCCATCACACATTAACGATGAAAATACCATTAAGCTGAGTGTAAAGAAACTGAGATTAATCTAAAACTAGCGTGTTCATTTGTTTTGCAGATTGGAAAAAAATTTAAATAAATACATATACCCCATCTACAATGTAAAAAAAACTCTGTTGTTTCATTTTCTAATCCAGGTCTGCCAATATGAATATTTTAAAAGATTTCACTGCAGCTTAGGACAGCAAACGATAATCCGCTTTAAATCAGTAACAGCATATTGGCTCAGGGTTATACCTTATACCACCCAAGACCGAGTCAAGGAGCAATGGATGCAATGTAAAATAATAAGCAGCCCAGATATGTCATGCAATGCCTTCACTATTTCAAAGAAAAGAAAATATGTGCATGGAGCAAACGGCAGTTTGTATAACATACATGATTATGCTGATGACACATCCGAGTCTTCCTGTCTCTATGTTTCCGAATGCAAGTGTCTGAATTTATTTTAATGCATGTGGAAACTTCAAGGGCATCTTATTTGCATGTCCTGTAAGGCTGGTGTGTTAAGAGATGAGCTGTAAAGTATCTATTACCTGAGGATTCAAATGTGAGTCATTGAGGCCTAAGAGAGTAGTCCCGTGCGCTCTTGCTGAGCATGGAAAATCACAGGGTTTGACCCGTCTCCGCCACTGGAATGTGATTTCCACCCTCAGCAAGAGAGCAGTTCCCAAGGACCCAGGGCAACATCACTACAGCAGGGGAAAACAATTATTAGACGTGCTTCTCAATAGACTTTGTCATGTTGCATTTATAGGGCTACTGTCATGGGGAAACAAGAGCGAAAGAGACAAACACTGGCCTAAAGAATTCTAGAAGGACATACAAGCAAGTGTGTGTGCTTTTAAATAAAACTACCAAAAAAGAGGGTTACTTTGCAATAATGTACAATCTGTAGCATTAATTAATGCATTGGGCACACTGTAAAAATTATTTTCGAAGTTGTAAACAAAACAAAGATTATTGGAGTATGTTTTACTACATCTTTTTTATGTTTAATTCAATGTGTTATATGCAGTTTCTTTGTAAGTAATTATGAAATTTCCAAGCAATTTTTAAGTCAAATTGTTTCTACACCATTTTTTTCAGTGTATAAAGAAATAACATTGAACAGTATTTTACAGCATTCTAGGTTCATGGTAATTTCTACATACTAATACATTTTTAACTTTTCAAGATGTATAAAATAACTCAAATGTATTATAAACACGCATAACTGAACGAAATATATTAATATGAATGATATGTAAAATATTTTAAATGTAAAACAATGGAAAACTATAATCAAAATTACAAATAAGTATTTTAAATGGTGAATGTTAACCATGATAGTTAATTTTACGTAATGCATGAACTAATATTAATTAATTAATCCTTATTTCAAAGTGTTACCTAAAAGAGTAACAGTAAAATAAAGTTCACAAAATGTATTTACATCGCATATTTTTCAGTTCACACACATCACAATGCAATATAAATATATAATCAGTTTTAATGACGATTAACAGTCAAGTCAGTGGTGATGACAGTCAAAATGATTCTCATTGTTCATTTAATAATATGTTGGATTTCTATGTAACATTAGCATCAATTACCCCTTGATTGTCTTACACTGATAAAGATGCTGACAGGTGATAAAAGCTGTTGAAAAGCGAATTAACGGACGATTACTTTAGTATTTTGAATGAGATTTTTTGCTGAGATGTTGAGCTAATCTAATCTTGTTTATATTCTGAAAAGGCATTTTATGTGGGTTGAGGAAATTACCATTTGAAGGGCGGAAAGGCAATCAAATCAATCATATTTTGAGACGCAAGCTGTTTCATGTAAAATAAAAACAGTTCTCTCGGCTTTCAGTGTATTTAGACAGGTACTTTTTCAACAGTCCATTCTTAATATCCCTCATACTGCACAGAGCTACGGATTAATCAGCCCCCCCTCGCTGGCCCAGATGGACAGAGTCTGTTCACTGTTATTAAATCCCAAAGTGTTTTGTGCTCAAATCATCAACACATTTCAAAGCCCCCGCCTTCATCAGATCACATATATATATATATATATATATATATATAGCATCACAATGCATTCTGTAGATGTCAAACGGAAAAACACAGAGCAACATATATACTGTGAGCTAGATGGTCCAGCAATCTCTTTGTGGGTTCTCTGACGATCGCTCAGAAATCTGGGGTTGGCCCACTAATCTCTGCATTACTCTTTGCCAAGGGATTACGGAGTGACAATTTCAAGAGGAAGGAAAGATGTAATGCCGCGCTTAAGCCTCTGGTCCTATTAAAAGCCAAATTGTGCTGTGACATCAACACAAGCGCTGCTTCACAGTTGCTAAACATTTCATGAAGTTGATGCATTCTCTAAATGCAAATAAGGATATTTCTGTTCCGTCCCTTTGGAAAATCACTTTTCACACTTGTGTGGTTCCGGCTGTCTGAAGACTACCCTTAAGCACTTGGCATTTTTAAAGCTTTAGAGACTGTTCAGTCGATTAATCCAAGAGGTATGTTTAAATCCATCTTCAAATTAACAAGGCAAAAATGAGAACATCTAGAAAAGCCAGAGTGTGGCCCATTAAAAGGCCTTTTCAGGTGCTGGTGGTTTACAAAGCCAATGGACGTAATCCTATTTTTTTGAAGTGCCCCGGAATCTGCTTTTTCCAACTGGTAAGGACCAGGTCTGAGGTTTAAAAGAGCCAAAGGGTGATGACCCACAGAGCCTTTGTCTTGACAGAAGAGAACATAATAAAAGGATTAGTCAAAAATACTGTTCAGGTATAGGACTGCAATAAGCAGGAGCAGGGACTGCTGAAAACCTGTGGTAACATTCACTGGAGGTTGTTCCGTTTAAAATGAGGTGGAAGGCTCTAGGAAATGGCATGAATTCACAAGTAACTACTTTATTTTTGCTCCTAGGAAATCCCATGGGGAACACAAAATAACTTCAGTCTACGGTAATTAACTTTGTTGCAACCTTTGGTTGGAGAGTGCACTCGACCCTGCAATTCTTTTGCCACAGCACTTCAGCAGCTGCCTCTGACTAGACCTTCAGCAGTAATGCTTTTATACAAACTAACCACAATTGCCCATGCAATTTGTAGCACACATCTCATATCTAAAACACATTCAATTTGTACAAAGATGAGCATTAATAAAATGTTCGATGAAATCTCTTAAGAGGAACAGTAGCTTTAGCTAATTCATTTATTTTCTGTTCCTTGAACTTGCTTCACTGAAAGATGATTTTGTCTAAGAGCTACATTCTCTCTGTACTGAGTGATTTAGTCTTTAGTGGCTATATTCTGTGGGTTCTCCTTTATTTCTCATTATTATAACCCGTACAGGAGAAAAAAAAAAAGTTTTCAGTGTCACATGATCCTTCAGAAATCATTTGAATATGCTGATTTGGTGCTCAAGAAACATACTATTATCAAAGTTGAAAACAGTTGTGCTTCTTAATATTTTTGTGGAAACTGTGATTTTTTTTTCTTCAGGATTCTTGATTAGAAAGTTCAAAGAACAGCATTTATTTGAAATATAATTCATTTGTAACATTATAAATGTCTTTACTGTCACTTTTGATCAACTTAATGTATCATTGCTGAAAAAAAGTATAATTTCTTAAAAAAAAAAAGTATTTGACTGACCCCAAACTTTTGAACAGTAGTGTAGTTTTGTATATGGAGAGTGGAGAGTCAGGTCAAGGTAAATTGCAGCGTACATTTCCGACACACAGTCGACATAATTAGTATGATTATGGTGATGACATCACCATCCATCCAGTGAAATGACACCTGTGGTTTGGATTAGATGTACATCCTCAAGACCTCATTAAATAAAAGACCAGAATCACTGCTCAATTTAAGAAACTCTGCGCTGAAATTAAAATAATTTTAATTTCATGTTATGGTCTGATTTTACTTTATACAGAGGTTGGATTCTGTTTGAAGGATTTCTCCTTTGATTGGTACCTCATTAGCAGGCCAGCAGGAATGTGAGCGTGCAGAACTCCACAAAAATATAGATGTGGTAAGCTGGCATTCACAAAGCTCTACACATCCCTGTTTGTTTATGAAAGATTTTGACTAATTTGATTATGCTTGCAGCTAGCAAAAATGTCTAATACCCTCAACTGTTTAACGGATTTTACCATGTTTAAATACATCCCACAGATTTCCCCCCAAATCAGCATGGAAAATACGAAGAAAGTCCACAGTTTCTGCTCATTAGCGGGAGTGTGATCAACAATGCTGAGCCAGCCATCTTACAAATGAGCACTAGTTTAGGACCAGTTACCACACTGCAGACAATCACTCTTGTGTGCTTCTCTGTTGAAAAGGCTTTAGGGCCTGAAAAAAGGCAAGAGGGGATTGTGTGAGGAGCTTTCATTATATGCAAAAGATAGAAGAAAACTGCCTAAGATGGAAAAGACATGTAAACATAAAAAATTTAAGACATATGAGGATTGATTTCTTCATACCACTTTGTAACTTCTGTTGATATCTGTTTCTGGCTGCCATTTATGGGGGTGGTGATGTAAAAAGTCTCACTACAGTATTTATGATTTAAACTCAAGTGTTTTAGAGGTTTGTAGAGGTCTTTGGTTAACAAAAGGCTATATAATGCAGAAATATTAACATATACACTGCTGTTATAAAGTTTAGGGTCTGCAATATTTAAAAAAAAAAAGAAATTAATATTTTTATTTAGCAAGGACACATTAAATTAATATCAAATGGCTGTCATTTATAGTGCTACAAAAGATTCGTATTTGAAATTAATGATGGTCTTTTGAACTTTGAATTCAACAACAAATCCTGACAAAAACACATCACGGTTTCTACAATAAATAAATAAATAAATCAATCAATTCAGCTTTGCCATCACATAATTAAAATACATTTAAAATATATAACAATAGAAACATTGTTTTAAACTGTAATAATATTAAACATTATTACCGTTTTACTGTAGTTTTAAACATTCAAACATATTAATAATTTGGTAACATTTTACAATAATTCTTTGTATATGGTTCAACACATTTACTGCTCAGCAATTCAAAGTTTTTTCTCCTGTACAGACTGTGCTTTACATAAATTGAATTGCAATGGACCATCCCTTTGTTGACAACAATACTCTTTTTTTCTTGATGTTACCTTGGAACCTGAACTTTTTTCTGTTTACCAGGTTGAGACAGGCTGATTAATCTGCTGTTATGTGGTTTAGGAAAAGCAATAGAAAGATTCTCTTGTTTCCCTCCACCTGCACACATGTAGATATGGACGCCAGGAGACAGGCTGGGTGAGGACACTTGTGTCTGATGTCCACCATTATCAGTAGTGGCGTTCTGATGTCTGTGTACTTTTGTTCTCTGACAGGTGATTAGCATTGTTTCACTTATCTTCACTTGATGACTGAACAATGGGGCCCTAAAATGGGGAAGATAGATGAAACACAGTTAGGACTACAGGGGGTTCTCCACTATCTAAATGAATCCTACGCTAAATTTAACTGCTGTTTGGAATGGTTTAAAGAGTAACTTTTCTGGAAGACCTAACCATTAGCCATGCAATGCTACTTTATTAGCCACGTAGGCCAAAAAAGCTAGTTTAGCATTACCTACTAGTAAAACCAACAACCAGATATCCACCAATGTTAAAAGTAATTCATGTTTCTAGCTCTGACTTATGATTATACACTTGTACCAAATAAACCTTTAACTCAAATAAACCCTTTACAGATGAATGCAAATAGCCAGCAGCAGATTTTTGAAGCAATGTCTCTGATTTGTTCTGTCAAAGTATTCAGTGCAGCAAGTTTGATTTAGCTGGTCCTGGTAGATCTAAGCTGGGTTCACTGGCCAATCACCAACAGCATCAGAAATGGAGCCGGCACTTTCAAGGAACTTCAAAAAGACGGTTCAATGAGAGTTTGCTTTAATCAAGCACATCTCTTAGGAAGCTGTTTGTCAGGAGAGAAACTTTACTGATGTTAATTTTATGGTCAATATTTTACATCAGTTGCCCAGTAAAAATAACAAGATTTACATCTTGTTTTGTGGAAAAAAGAGGTCATTCTAAAAGTATTAATGGCAGTAATAGCAGTAGCACTCTATTAGTATTAGCATAATATGTTAAAAGTAGGGATGTAACGATTCACTCAACTCACGATTCGATTCGATTCACGATTTATTTATTTTTTTAACAAAATGAGATTTAAGACAAATTATAAATTAAATGTGTCCTTTTATTATTGCTTGGACAAAATGCTGCACATTTCTTTCTGAAATTGAAATATAACACTATAATAATATACTAATATAGCACTTGCATATTACTGCTCTTTTGTTGGTTTTGGTTGCTTCTATTGTCCTCATTTATTAGTCACTTTGGACAAAAGCATCTGCTAAATGACAAAATTTAAATATAATGTAAGATTTATTTAGCATCTCAACCGATTTGAATCGTCACATATTTGAATCGAATTTCAACCGGCTCGCGGTTAATCGTTACATCCCTAGTTAAAAGAGGTGCCCGTTGTCCTAGTCACATTTTGCTGCCTAAGAAAATTGAATGTGATATTATTAACACAAAATAATTAAATAATTTGTTACAATTAAATATTTCACTCATATATTTTATATACACTACAGCGAGTTTTATCTAGAAAAAAATACTGACCATGTCATCCCCCAAAATAATGTTTTCCCCTTAAAAGTAGTGCTTTTAATAAATAAAATCATCACAAAAGAATGCCTGGGAAATAAACTTTTATTGTGCCTGGCAGTCCTGGTGTTCGGTGCTCTAGTTCAAGAAGGTGATCTGATTTTGTAGCTGAGCCAAACCAGACAGTTATTGAAGTGCACAGGACAGACTCAATGACAGCTGAGTAGAACTGTGTGAACAGCTTCTGTGGCAGGTTGAACTTCCTCAGCTGGCGAAGTAATGTAACTGTAATGGAATGTGTGAGACAATGGCTACCAGGGTAATACAGAGATATTTTGAATTACTTCATGTTGTGTCGTCTTGGAGTTTCATGAGCACAAAATCATATCAGTACTTCCACAGCATGAAGGTAAGATCTTATGGATTTATGAATGAACAGCTAATTTTAAAATCTTCCTGGTCTACTGACGTTTGTTATGTCATTCACTTCAATCATTACAATACTCAGGATAACTTTTGGTGACTCCACTTCACCAGCTAATTACTCCTCGACAGCGATGCCATATAAATATACAGAGCTACCGCAAAAACAAAAGTTTTTGACTATTGGCACATAAACTATTGACATATAACATATTAGCTCGTGTTAGCAGGCGTACAGAACCAGCCCTCTACCTCGCATACGCCTGAGGTGTACATTCAAAGCATATACCGTAAATAAACACACAGGCGCTATTTTTGGAATAGATTCTTCAAAGCCTTGTGGATAATATTGTGTTCCAGATCAATTTAGAGAGAAAAATGAACGGCATCACAGAACTGAAGCAAAACAATGCTTAGTTCTCTGAGTGACTCCAACCACTCTGCAGCCCAATAATGAAGTGTGAAATTGAACTGTCAGTATTCTGTGATTGTGTGTCTTCTCTTGCCAGAGGGATCACATTGCGGCTGATAAAGCTGCACACAATGCAGGTTCTGACACACGGTCACAGAGAACATGTCCTCCCAACCTCCACTTATCTGCTCATCATTTGTGGAGCTACAGTTGCAACGATGACACCCCCAACACAAATCTACTGTCATATCAGGCGTGGTAAAAGGGCGATAATTCTGATGAAATGATGATAAACCACTGAGGAGCTGAGTGCTAAATGGCACATTGATTGGATTTTTTTCCTCCCCCTTCTCCTACATTTCTTCATGTCTATTCTTGGATTACAGTCACCATAGTGGCTTAATTGCTGAAAGTAGCTGCTCCACTGTTGCATGGATAACAGCTGCCTGAGATTTTTGTAGCACACTGTAACTACCTACAAGGAAAGGTGGCATATTTATGTAGTTACTTAATGAGGTGAACCTTGGGAGCCTTAATTAGGGATTCATTAATCATTCTGTTGTGCAAATAATATGAAAGCATCTTTACATGTTTACATTGTTATCTGTGGGTTCCTTTTTTCTCTTTTATTTAGGTAAACATCATTTTTATATCTGAGTCACCAAACTAAACTGAACACCTAATTACAAAGATATTTTATTCAGCAAGGATGCATTACATTAATCAAAAGTGACAAAGACATGTATAATATTACAAATGTTACAATAATTCACAATCAATTACAACAAATGTTACAGCATTTGCATTTCAAATTCTTTTGAGCTTTTTAGTCATCAAAGAATCCTGAAAAAAGTAACAGTATCCACAAAAATATTAAGCGCCACAACTGTTTTCAACATCATAAAATATTAAGAAAAGTTTTCTTGAGCAGCAAATCAGCATATTAGAATGATCATAAAGGTTCATGTGACACTGAAGACTGGAGTATTTTTTTTTTTATATATATATATATTCAAATAGAAAACAGTTATTTTAAATTGCAAAAAAATATTTCACAATATTACAGTTTTACCGTGTTTGATCAACTAAAATGCTCGCAGGTGTGGACGCTAATATCGTTATCTTTATAGTTATCTTTATAGTTATCGTTCTTGGTGTGAACGGGGCTTTAGTCAATATAAGAGACTTCTTTTGAAAAACATTAAAACCTTTTTCTGACCCCAAACTTTTGAATAGTAGTGTTCTAAATTCCCTATGTATGTATATAGGGGAAGGACTTTTATTATGAATGTGTGCCGCTAGTTGACGTGAGTTTCCACTATTCCGATTTACTTTCACTTTCACTAGCCGCTTGCTCCGCCATTTCTTCAGGTGTTAATGTGCGTGATTGAATGTAAGTTTATTTCATTATTCCTGATTATAAGTCGACGATGTTTATTTCGTTGTTGTGTTTAAATATTCATCTTGTGTAATCGAACCTTACATTGTTTATAATGTTGTTATATTTAAGATGTACGGTGATTCAAATGCGTATGCTCGCTACTGTTAATCCTTTCCTGGTCATGTTGATTCATGTATAACGTGTCAGTAGCAAGTTGTTATTTACATGTCTGTAATTTACATTTAGCAGATGCAAACTGATGCTTGTTTTTATTCTGTTTATTTCAGAAAGACCACATTTAACACTTTGTGGCCATAAGTTGTACAATATCCAATCCAATTGGAGCAATGTTGTGCCATCTGCTGTGAACAGTTAAATCCTTCAGATAAAGAGTTGAACAGTGCCCTGTCTCCTGTCGCACTTCTTACCCGAGTCCCGTGGTGGATTAGCATCAACACCCCTACCGATCTATTAGTCCCGTTCATCTGGTCCTTCGAGCCGGATGCTATATTCACTGCGGTGATATGGAGCAACAGAGCCAGCTTCATTCCCCTGATACAACGTACGCTGTTCGTACACAGACGAGAGCACGCCAGCTTTTCAAACGTCTGCAAGCTTATGATGTAGCCTTGCCGAAGTCTCTCATACCAGACCCTGTGCCTCACTACAGTTCGTACCACCTACCAAGGATGGATTCTCCAGCAGCGCAGTTGAACCTCAGTGGACAGGCCGAGCCAGTCTCGACTGTGGAGCAGCTGCCCATGGGTGATCTATCGCTGGTGCAGTATGGAGAAGGTTCCGCTATGAGTCATCAGTTGGATGTTGAGAGATCTGCCAGTCATCCTAGCTCTTCAGTAGCTCCTCCGCTGTATCACAGCCCATCCGAGTGTGATTCATTGAGCAGTGGTGCTGCATCGCCCACTGTCCAGGCGGATGTACAAGCCAGAGCTATTTCACCACCTGTGGTCAGACCGAAGGCTACTGCAGTCTCATCTGTCCCTCTTCCACATTTAGGCCAGTCATTTCTAGCTCAGACGGCCCACATCGATATTTCTCACATGGTACATGGTACTAATTCGCCATACCATCGTGTTCCCTTCTTATCTGTTCCACATGTAACGCTACAGCAAGCGGTTCTGTTCAGCATAGCAGATCCTGCATGTCAGGTTACCTCATCACTGCCACATACTGTTACATCAGTGAAGCTGCCTTTGACCACTACAACGTACAAACCCCTAGTGCCCCCTGTATATCAGTTACAGGCTCACGTGCCAAGCCAATCCACACGGCAGTCGTTTGCTGTGTCCGACCCGTATCGCCCTCTGCTACCGACCACTGGGTATCACCCTGCTCAGCCTCCCGTTCACACTCCGGTGCAGCCCTGGTATCCCCCTTCAGTGGTTCACCAGCCACCACCTCCTCTTCCGGTTTACCAGCCTATGTCCGTTACACCCCTGCTACAACCAGTTCCTATTCCAGCCTTGCCTAAGCTCGTGAATGATAGTGAGAGGGAGTTCACAGACCTGAAGATGGCCTTGGATAATCTTCTCAATCCTCACACAGAGCTTACCGAGCACTATAAGTACAGGGTACTGATGGAGCAGTTGGTTCTGGAGGAAGCTAGGTTGATCGCCCAAGCATGTCGCCATCATCCTGCACCCTATACGGCAGCGATGATAGCGTTGCAACGACAGTATGGCCAGCCTCATCAACTGGCACAAAGCGAGATCGCAGCCCTGCTGAATTCACCTGATATCAGAGTTGGGGATGCAAAGGCCTTTCAGAGTTTTGCACTCAATGTTGACTTGCTAGTTGGTATGCTGATGTCACTCGAGGGTCCACAGGGGCGAGAGCTCTCTTGTACGGGGCATGTCGACAGACTACTCAGTAAATTGCCCAAACACTACCGAGACAGACTACCAGAGCACTTACAGTTGCGAGGCCGATAGCACACTGACAGCCTCAACCCATATAACATGCATGACCTTGCTGACTGGTTGAAGGTCAAGGCGGAAGCGCAACGTTTATCGTTCAAGATGGTGCAGCGCTACCAGACCGAGAGAGTACAGGTCTCATGTAAGGATCGCCAATCTGTTCCTAAGCCCCAGACTCGATCCACTGCAGTCTATCATGGCTGCCCATGGAAGCTAGCACAGGGCAGTCTGTCCGTACCGATGCTGCTCACGCTCAGTCGTCAGCCAGGAGACTGAAGCGTTTGTGTCTGTTCTGTAAGAGTCAGGAGCATTACCTGTCGCAGTGTAGCAAAATCACTGAGTGCTCCCCTGATCAGATTCTAAAGTGGATAAAGGATGGAAAAAGAAGCTGGAAATGTGGGCGCACAAGTCATAAATGGGAGGAATGTACGTTGAGGAAGCCCTGCAGGGACTGTGGTAATATACATCTCGGAGTCCTGCATTCCATTGCCCAGGATGGTCCTAACAGTGTGCTGCTGACAACATCTCACGAGCGAGCATATCTTACTTCTCCTAGTTTGACGGGTCGTGTGTACCTGAAAGTAGTTCCAGTGCTTCTGTGGAGAGGCAAGAGGTCTGTTTTGACCTGCGCTATCCATGGACGATGGGGCTCAGCAGAGTATCATCCTTCCTGCAGCAGTCTAGCAGCTAGGAATTGAGGGAAGGGAAGAGACTATGGCCCTTTGCACCATCCGACATGACATCACAGAATTGAAGGGGCAGTCAATTGATCTGCTGCTTTCCCCGCAGTCAAGGCCAGAGGAGAAGCACAGCCTTAAGGGTGTCTTCACCGCACCTCTCCTCACGCTAACCGAGCAAACCTACCCCGTCAAGAGGCTCCAGCAATGTTATCACCATCTCAGAGGGATCCCCATTCCATCTTTCGATAGGGTCTAACCCCTAATTTTAATCGGGTCCGATTATCCGTCTCTGATTACCCCCAAAGGAGCCCATCAGATTGGGACCAGCAGGCGGACCAGTCACTGTACGCACGCAGCTCGGTTGGGTCCTCCAGGGACCAGATGGATTGCTCCCACATCAGGTACCTTCCCCGCAGTGTTTGTTCACTTCTCTTACGCCACTGCGAGACCCTGTCTATCAACATGTCGAGCGACTCTGGCAGCTCGATGTCCTTCCATCTCGCAGCGAGAAAGTGATAACTCGGTCTAAACAGGATCAGATGGCTGCAGACATGTTGGAGACCAGGACGCGACGAGTAGAAGTTGACAAGAGTCTGGCGCTACGCTACTCCACTCCTTCGTGCTCCAGACGCTCCACCGATGAAAGGGACTATGGAATCCGTTCTGTCCAGCCTCAGGAACACTGAGAAGCGCCTGAGTAGAGACCCCGAGAGGGCTAAGGTGTATGAAGCCGAAATACAGAAGCTCCTTGTCTCAGGGTATGTCGTCAGGGTACCACCAGAAGGCCAGCAGGTAGACGAGGAGTCGTGGTTCATACCACACCACCTCGTGCAGCATAACGGCAAATACAGGTTGGTCTTCAATTGTTCCTTTGCATACCAAGGTGTCTCTCTTAACCAGCAGTTGCTTCCAGGTCCTACCCTTGGTGCCTCACTACTAGGAGTCCTTCTCCGGTTCCGGCAGTACGCAGTCGCCATCAGTGGGGATATACGTGGCATGTTCCACCAAGTGAGACTCCTACCCGAGGACAGACCCCTTCTGAGGTTCATTTGGAGGAACATGTGCCGAAGGGACCCGCCGGACGTTTACGAATGGCAAGTCTTGCCTTTCGGGACGACCTGCAGCCCCTGCTGCGCAACCTTTGCACTGCAGATGCACATTCGCTGCCAGCAGTTTGGGAATGAGGAAGTGTTGCAGTCCATAGAGCGAAGCTTCTACGTGGACAACTGCCTACTGAGCCTTCCCACTGCTGAGGAAGCCAAGGGACTAATTGACAAGATGAGGCATCTCTTAGCCTCTGGGGGCTTCGAGATCAGGCAGTGGGCCACGAATGTCCCCTCCGTTGTCCAGCACCTACCAACTAAAGCTCGTTCAGAGAACATCGAACTGTGGTTACAGCAAAATCATTCAGACCCGCTGGAGCCGGCTCTTAGCTTAATGTGGCACTGCCGAGAAGACAGCCTAGACTAGCAGAGCATCACCCGACCATGAGGTATATCTATAAGGTCTTAGCAGCGCAATATGACCCCTTAGGATTCTCAGTTCCCTTTACCACCCGAGCCAAGGTTCTTGTCCAGAAGCTCTGGACAAGACCGATGGATTGGGATGATCCAAATATTCCTGCAGACCTGCTGGAGAAGTGGAATGTGTGGGAGAAGGAGTTGCCTGATCTCTGTAGGCTCAAGCTTCCTAGGTGCTATCTTCCTGCCGACTTTGATGTGGAGAAATCAAGATTAAGCCTACACGTGTTTGGCGACGCATCCGAGGTTGCTTACGGATCGGTGGCTTATCTCCGTGCCGAGCAGCATGGTAAGATCCACACTGCCTTCGTTATGGCTCACTCTAGGGTAGCCCCCAAGCGGCGGCTGTCGATGCCACGCCTCGAGCTGTGTGCAGCACTGACTAGCGCTCAGCTTGCACAGTTCCTAAGACAGGAGCTGACCATTGCCATAGAGACAGTGACATTATGGACAGACTCGACTACAGTGCTCACCTGGATCCAGTCTGAGTCCTGTAGGTACAAGGTGTTCGTCGGGACGAGGGTGGCGGAAATACAAGAGTTGACTGAGCTCCACTCTTGGCGGTACGTTGATTCCTCGAATAACCCGGCGGACGACATTACCAGAGGGAGGACGCTCATGGAGCTGGCGAACTCTGACATGTGGAGTCGAGGCCCAGGATTCCTCTGCGAACCACCAGACCGATGGCCAGCCAACCCCCTTGTAGAGGCCCGAGAGGATACCTCAGAGACAAGGAAAGCCGTCTTCTGTGGATTAGTTGCAGACCATCAAAATCCAGACATGCTTGATGCATCTCAGTATGCTTCTTGGAGTGCCTTGATCGACGCGACCTACCGGTCCCTCCATGGGCGGCCGCCCAAGATACGAGTAAAGCATCCATAGATTACAGGCGTGCGGAAGCGCTCATCTTGAGTCAATGTCAGGAGGATTCCTTCCCAGAGGAGTTCAAGGCTTTAAAATCAGGGAACCAGGTGCCCGCAGCCAGCCGTCTGAACACGCTTGCACCCGAGTTCGACCCAGAGTTAAGTCTAATTCGTGTGGGAGGTAGGCTACGGCGATTGGATGGCTTCAGCAAAGCTGAGATACATCCAGTGGTTCTAGATCCCCACCATCAGGTGACTAGACTCATCGTAAAGCACTTTGACGAGCGTCTACTCCATCCAGGACCTGATAGGGTCTTCGCAGAGCTACGTCGTCAGTTCTGGATTCTAAGGGGCAGGCAAGCCATCAACTTTCACTTTCACTAGCCGCTTGCTCCGCCATTTCTTCAGGTGTTAATGTGCGTGATTGAATGTAAGTTTATTTCATTATTCCTGATTATAAGTCGACGATGTTTATTTCGTTGTTGTGTTTAAATATTCATCTTGTGTAATCGAACCTTACATTGTTTATAATGTTGTTATATTTAAGATGTACGGTGATTCAAATGCGTATGCTCGCTACTGTTAATCCTTTCCTGGTCATGTTGATTCATGTATAACGTGTCAGTAGCAAGTTGTTATTTACATGTCTGTAATTTACATTTAGCAGATGCAAACTGATGCTTGTTTTTATTCTGTTTATTTCAGAAAGACCACATTTAACACTTTGTGGCCATAAGTTGTACAATATCCAATCCAATTGGAGCAATGTTGTGCCATCTGCTGTGAACAGTTAAATCCTTCAGATAAAGAGTTGAACAGTGCCCTGTCTCCTGTCGCACTTCTTACCCGAGTCCCGTGGTGGATTAGCATCAACACCCCTACCGATCTATTAGTCCCGTTCATCTGGTCCTTCGAGCCGGATGCTATATTCACTGCGGTGATATGGAGCAACAGAGCCAGCTTCATTCCCCTGATACAACGCACGCTGTTCGTACACAGACGAGAGCACGCCAGCTTTCCACACGTCTGCAAGCTTATGATGTAGCCTTGCCGAAGTCTCTCATACCAGACCCTGTGCCTCACTACAGTTCGTACCACCTACCAAGGATGGATTCTCCAGCAGCGCAGTTGAACCTCAGTGGACAGGCCGAGCCAGTCTCGACTGTGGAGCAGCTGCCCATGGGTGATCTATCGCTGGTGCAGTATGGAGAAGGTTCCGCTATGAGTCATCAGTTGGATGTTGAGAGATCTGCCAGTCATCCTAGCTCTTCAGTAGCTCCTCCAGGGTATCACAGCCCATCCGAGTGTGATTCATTCAGCAGTGGTGCTGCATCGCCCACGTTCCAGGCGGATGTATCTTATCCCCCCTTATCTGTTCCACATGTAACGCCACAGCAAGCGGTTCTGTTCAGCACAGCAGATCCTGCATGTCAGGTTACCTCATCACTGCCACATACTGTTACATCAGTGAAGCTGCCTTTGACCACTACAACGTACAGACCCCTAGTGCCCCCTGTATATCAGTTACAGGCTCACGTGCCAAGCCAATCCACACGGCAGTCGTTTGCTGTGTCCGACCCGTATCGCCCTCTGCTACCGACCACTGGGTATCACCCTGCTCAGCCTCCCGTTCACACTCCTGTGCAGCCCTGGTATCCCCCTTCAGTGGTTCACCAGCCACCACCTCCTCTTCCGGTTTACCAGCCTATGTCCATTACACCCCTGCTACAACCAGTTCCTATTCCAGCCTTGCCTAAGCTCGTGAATGTTAGTGAGAGGGAGTTCACAGACCTGAAGATGGCCTTGGATAATCTTCTCAATCCTCACACAGAGCTTACCGAGCACTATAAGTACAGGGTACTGATGGAGCAGTTGGTTCAGGAGGAAGCTAGGTTGATCGCCCAAGCATGTCGCCATCATCCTGCACCCTATACGGCAGCGATGATAGCGTTGCAACGACAGTATGGCCAGCCTCATCAACTGGCACAAAGCGAGATCGCAGCCCTGCTGAATTCACCTGATATCAGAGTTGGGGATGCAAAGGCCTTTCAGAGTTTTGCACTCAATGTTGACTTGCTAGTAGGTATGCTGATGTCACTCGAGGGTCCACAGGGGCCAGAGCTCTCTTGTACGGGGCATGTCGACAGACTACTCAGTAAATTGCCCAAACACTACCGAGACAGACTACCAGAGCACTTACAGTTGCGAGGCCGATAGCACACTGACAGCCTCAACCCATATAACATGCATGACCTTGCTGACTGGTTGAAGGTCAAGGCGGAAGTGCAACGTTTATCGTTCAAGATGGTGCAGCGCTACCAGACCGACTTCAATTGTTCTTTTGCATACCAAGGTATCTCTCTTAACCAGCAGTTGCTTCCAGGTCCTACCCTTGGTGCCTCGCTACTAGGAGTCCTTCTCCGGTTCCGGCAGTACGCAGTCGCCATCAGTGGGGATATACGTGGCATGTTCCACCAAGTGAGACTCCTACCCGAGGACAGACCCCTTCTGAGGTTCATTTGGAGGAACATGCGCCGAAGGGACCCGCCGGACGTCTATGAATGGCAAGTCTTGCCTTTCGGGACGACCTGCAGCCCCTGCTGCATTGAGGAAGCCCTGCAGGGACTGTGGTAATATACATCTCGGAGTCCTGCATTCCATTGCCCAGGATGGTCCTAACAGTGTGCTGCTGACAACATCTCACGAGCGAGCATATCTTACTTCTCCAAGTTTGACGGGTCGTGTATACCTGAAAGTAGTTTCAGTGCTTCTGTGGAGAGGCAAGAGGTCTGTTTCGACCTACGCTATCCTGGACGATGGGGCTCAGCGGAGTATCATCCTTCCTGCAGCAGTCCAGCAGCTAGGAATTGAGGGAAGGGAAGAGACTATGGCCCTTCGCACCATCCGACATGACATCACAGAGTTGAAGGGGCAGTCAATTGACCTGCTGCTTTCCCCGCAGTCAAGGCCAGAGGAGAAGCACAGCCTTAAGGGTGTCTTCACTGCGCCTCTCCTCACGCTAACCGAGCAAACCTACCCCGTCAAGAGGCTCCAGCAATGTTATCACCATCTCAGAGGGATCCCCATTCCATCTTTCGATAGGGTCCAACCCCTAATTTTAATCGGGTCCG
>NW_015652333.1:195251-220494 GCF_001515625.1 Sinocyclocheilus rhinocerous | reverse complement strand
GCCTCGAGCTGTGTGCAGCACTGACTAGCGCTCAGCTTGCACAGTTCCTAAGACAGGAGCTGACAGAGACAGTGGAGACAGTGACATTATGGACAGACTCGACTACAGTGCTCACCTGGATCCAGTCTGAGTCCAAGGTGTTCGAGGTGTTCGTCGGGACGAGGGTGGCGGAAATACAAGAGTTGACTGAGCTCCACTCTTGGCGGTACGTTGATTCCTCGAATAACCCGGCGGACGACATTACCAGAGGGAGGACGCTCATGGAGCTGGCGAACTCTGACATGTGGAGTCGAGGCCCAGGATTCCTCTGCGAACCACCAGACCGATGGCCAGCCAACCCCCTTGTAGAGGCCCGAGAGGATACCTCAGAGACAAGGAAAGCCGTCTTCTGTGGATTAGTTGCAGACCATCAAAATCCAGACATGCTTGATGCATCTCAGTATGCTTCTTGGAGTGCCTTGATCGACGCGACCTACCGGTCCCTCCATGGGCGGCCGCCCAAGATACGAGTAAAGCATCCTTAGATTACAGGTGTGCGGAAGCGCTCATCTTGAGTCAATGTCAGGAGGATTCCTTCCCAGAGGAGTTCAAGGCTTTAAAATCAGGGAACCAGGTGCCCGCAGCCAGCCGTCTGAACACGCTTGCACCCGAGTTCGACCCAGAGTTAAGTCTAATTCGTGTGGGAGGTAGGCTACGGCGATTGGATGGCTTCAGCAAAGCTGAGATACATCCAGTGGTTCTAGATCCCCACCATCAGGTGACTAGACTCATCGTAAAGCACTTTGACGAGCGTCTACTCCATCCAGGACCTGATAGGGTCTTCGCAGAGCTACGTTGCCAGTTCTGGATTCTAAGGGGCAGGCAAGCCATCAAACGACACCAGAGAGAGTGCGTAGAGTGCCAGAAGTGAAGAGCTAAGCCGACTCTGCCTATTATGGCAGACTTACCATCAACTCGTCTGCGATTATACCAACCCCCCTTCTTCTCCACTGGAGTCGACTGCTTCGGGCCCTTCGTGGTCAAGATTGGCCGTCGCACGGAGAAGCGATGGGGCGTTATCTTCAAGTGTCTGACGACCAGATGCATTCACCTTGACCTACTCAACAGCATCGACACTGATGCATTCTTACTGGCATTAAGGCATGTAGAGGAACCCGGTCCGAGATCCTCTCAGATCAGGGAACTAACTTTCGGGGAGCCGAGACCGAACTGAGAGAAGCTTTCAAGGAGATGGAGCCCAGACTGCAGGAGCAGCTGGCTAGCTACCAGATCACTTTTAGGATGAATCCTCCCGCCGCACCCCACTTCGGAGGCGTATGGGAAAGGGAGATCCGATCGGTAAGGTCTGCACAGCGAATAGTCATCGGGAGCCAGTCTGTGCCTGAGGATGTCCTGCAGACTGTACTGATTGAAGTTGAGGGTATCCTGAACAGCAAGCCCTTAGGATACGTCTCATCCGATGTGGCAGACTTGGATCCGGTTACCCCCAATACACTTCTCATGGGGCGGCGAGACGCCTCACTTCCCCAGGTGATTTACACCCCTGAGCCCTTGTCCAAGCGTCGTTGGCGTCATTCCCAGACTATCGTCGATCACTTCTGGTCTTACTTCACACGACATTACCTCCCGGATCTCCAGACTTGCCAGAAGTGGCAGCGGGTAACTCAAGATCTAGCTGAGAACACGGTGGTCATGGTAATCAACCCGCAGCTTCCCAGAGCCCAATGGCCAGTTGGTCGGGTTGTCAAACTGATACCCAGTGCTGATGGACACATCAGGTCAGCTCAAGTACAGGTCAATGATCGCCTATACCTACGACCTGTGGCCAAACTTGTCAGACTTCCCGCACTTCCGGATGGAGGTGAAACGGACTCCAACGACTAGGGAATTTATCTTTAGACATATTAGCTATGCTAATCTGGGGGCGGCTGTTCTAAATTCCCTATGTATGTTTATAGTGGAAGGACTTTTATTATGAATGTGTGCCGCTAGTTGACGTGAGTTTCCACTATTCCGATTTAATTTCAATTTCACTAGCCGCTTGCTCCGCCATTTCTTCAGGTGTTAATGTGCGTGATTGAATGTACGTTTATTTAATTATTCCTGATTATAAGTCGACGATGTTTATTGCGTTGTTGTGTTTAAATATTCATCTTGTGTAATCGAACCTTACATTGTTTATAATGTTGTTATATTTAAGATGTACGGTGATTCAAATGCGTATGCTCGCTACTGTTAATCCTTTCCTGGTCATGTTGATTCATGTATAACTCATCAAACTTTCACTTTCACTAGCCGCTTGCTCCGCCATTTCTTCAGGTGTTAATGTGCGTGATTGAATGTAAGTTTATTTCATTATTCCTGATTATAAGTCGACGATGTTTATTTCGTTGTTGTGTTTAAATATTCATCTTGTGTAATCGAACCTTACATTGTTTATAATGTTGTTATATTTAAGATGTACGGTGATTCAAATGCGTATGCTCGCTACTGTTAATCCTTTTCTGGTCATGTTGATTCATGTATAACGTGTCAGTAGCAAGTTGTTATTTACATGTCTGTAATTTACATTTAGCAGATGCAAACTGATGCTTGTTTTTATTCTGTTTATTTCAGAAAGACCACATTTAACACTTTGTGGCCATAAGTTGTACAATATCCAATCCAATTGGAGCAATGTTGTGCCATCTGCTGTGAACAGTTAAATCCTTCAGATAAAGAGTTGAACAGTGCCCTGTCTCCTGTCGCACTTCTTACACGAGTCCCGTGGTGGATTAGCATCAACACCCCTACCGATCTATTAGTCCCGTTCAAGTAGAGTATATTAATAAATCAATAAACCAATCAATACTAAAATAAATAAAGCAGCCACTTGAATACAAACTGACCTTACCTGATTAATTTTAAATGACCGCTGGCGAGATGCAGTAACATGAGCAATTGGTGACCATTGGTGAATCGATTTGGGCGTATCCAACAATAAAATATATCTACATTTATGCAAAGGCAAATTTCATGTAGTAAGAGTGAAGACAATAAAGCTCACATGATTCTGTCAGCTAATTTAATAAGAAATATTTAAAAAATGACACGTGAAAAAAAACAAATACTTGAGGTCTGTATAAACTTACTCCCTCACTGTTTCTAGGGCAACCAGTTCTTAGAATGCCTACAGATAACCAACCAGTACTGCGACTGGTGACATGCAGAGACAAAGACATTGGCGCTGTGAATGGGGTTTTAGAGAGGGGCGTGATGCCCCATGCTGCTGTAGACCACAGAACTGTGTCTGGGCGATAATCTCGTCTCTGTCAGAGTTACTGATTTGAAGGGAACATAATGCTTAGTGTAGTAAACTTTAAAGGGGGTTCTGACTGAGTACACTTACTAAATTGAGCAATACTGAATCCATAAAAACTGTACAGGAGCATACGGGAAATGGAATGGATTGACAAACAAATTGAATCTAAGGTGCTGGCACACTATATCAGATCGTTCCGGCCCAATTTAAGCCATAATCCATTACCCCAGACATATCAAATTCCTGAAGTTGAGACACTGACCTACATGCAAAGGAAAGGTGTGACCGAGAGAAAGACAGAGGACGCGTCATAGCTGGAGGCAGAGTGAAAGTGAGCGAGAGAGAGAATTATCATACTTCCTTCTGTTGGCTCATGCTCTCACCTGTCCGATCCCATTGTTCCAGTCATGCACATTGTGCCATTATCCACAGTATGCACCAGTGGCCCAGAACCACAGGTGAGGTCTATCCGTTCTCCTCCACCCAAGAAAACACCACCGCAAAAGTCAATTTCCTCACACAACCTCAAATGTGGTTAGGCCTGGTAACAATTTGGTAGAAGAAGTATAAGCAGAATTGATCAGTGCTGCTGCTTGTGGGTGGGGGGTTTCGTTGGGGCGGAGGTGAAGTTAAGACACCTGTCTCAGCCCGAGCCATTTCTTTCTGTACACGAGAGGAGTAGATACATTCTGCCGAGCACTTCAGCTGTCTCCTGTCATTTAGTGGAGACAGATATGTGTGCAAACACTATGGTTTGGCTCAGGGTCTTGGTGAAGCATAGGGATGAAATGAATTCTGCCTCTCACTCCTGCTTTAAATTGACTGTGACATTTAAAACGCTGCATGAGACAAGATGTTTGCATTAATAAATTGCGCAAGCTCCCGATTGGAGGGTTCCCTCTGGAACAGCACTCATTTGCACCACTTTTCCTCAGCTCTAGGGAACCTCTGAGGCCTCCCTGCTTTATTGACAGATGTTGTTGTTATTGTTGTTGTTCTCATGTCAGCTTTACTTCTAATTTAACATTCCTTCCTATGATTAGAACAGGTTCAAGACAAAGTGAATGCTGACGGTGAAACTGACTTGCCAATATTCATAGAAATGAAGAGATCTTATTATTATGTGGCAAACGCTACGTAGTTGAGGTACGCTGCAGTAAAGCACTTAATTGTAAGCCTAATACAGTGATTATCTCTTCAGCGCGATGATGATGATGATGATGATGATAGGCTTTAATAAATCCACAGAAGGTAAATCCAAAGAGAGAAAAGACTTGCAACACATGTAACATCGACGAGACCCGACAACAATGAACAGAAAGACAGCAACTTAAATACACAAGCAGACTAGACTAATTAAATGACAAACACCTGAACAGAATGACACAATTAACTCAATGAACAGAAATGTTGCAAAAGAAAAGTTCAAACTGAATGATATGGTGACAGACAGATAATTTCTTTCATATGTAAAACAATAATTTTATTCTAACCTAAATCGGAATCAAATCAAATTGAGAGCTTATGAATTTGAATTGAATTGGGAAATCTTTATTGATACCCAGCCATAATAATGTAATTGTAATAATACTAATATTTTTGAAAATTAACCTCTTTTTCAATCAAATTATTTTTATAAGTTCCTCGAGCTAATCAAAACCCAGTAGGCAGATGATACTGAATCTCCCTCTATATCTCCCTTATACCTTATGTTTTAGTATTTGAGACTCCAAATATAAATAATGAAATATTTTTTACTTTTGTAGCTTATTAAGTTGAAATTACATTCTTATCAGAGTACACAACATCATACCATATCAACATGATACTATGTTATGTATGTTTTTTTTTAATATTAAAAGAGCCTTGGGGTTTTTCAGACCTCAAACAGAACATGAGGCTTAATATATTGTTTATTTCTTCTCCTTTTTTTCTTTTTTACAGTCTACATCCCCACTGTCCCACCAGATGTCTTCATTCAGAGAGTTACCCTAAACTGCTTACGCCCAGCACATGATCCTCTCTCACATCTATCAATTTATTTCCTCAAGGTTGCGATATATATTTCCAGACCCTGTCAATTACAAAACTCTTTTCCCCTCCCCTGCCACATTGATAATTAAACTCTTGAGGTACAGTACACGAATGTGTGCACTGAACACATGGAAAGAAAATAGAAAGCAGGGTTTTGGCTTAATGAGAAGACTCGGCTTTGATCAAGTGGAATATGAGGGGGAAATATTACGGGATCATCAGGCTTATATAAGCTGTCTGGTCCTCTCACTCACTGGACAGCACGACAGACAGCTGTCAGTCAGACGTTTCACCACCATGTGCATTCGTGTATATGCGCACATTTTGGTGCATCTCTGTCTGCCTGACTTCCACTGAACGTGTGCACACAACATTGTTTGTGCACAATACAATATTAAAGAGCGATTTGGGAAATGTTGGGAAAGTGTGCGTCATAATTTTTTGTCTCTGTCCTGGTTTTGATGCCATCTCTCTGCAGGAAACATCTGGCGTGTGATGCTAGATTTATCGTGGGAACAATAATTAAATGCATCACAGATGACCCCATCAGTGCAGCGAGATATGAGAAACATGAAAAACAATACCAATAGATAACACAGCAGAAATTGCACCCGTTGACAAAACTGCTTTTAAAATCAGAGAAACAAAACGGATAAAATAAATTACTCTGTAATTGAAGAATAATCACAAACAGAGTTGCGAGAGGAAGGGATAGGTCTAAATAAAACATAAGAAATGGATAAGTAAATGGATCACTCGTATATTCAAGATTGGTTGTTTTTAAATGCCCGTTCTTCTGTTTCTCTCTCTTTTTCTTTCACACACACACACACACACACACACACACACACATACATTTTCTGAAAGGCAATTGTTTGAAAGACCTTGATTCTTTTTATTAGCTTGGTAGCACACTTTGGCTCCAAATGATGCCAAGCTTTTGCTTCAAATAGAGGGGGTGCGGGGTGTACAACAAAAGCTTTTGCCAGAAAGAAAGAAGGGAAAAAAAATAGAGAGTCTGTTCAAATGACCATGAAATGCAGGCCAAATTAAATACCTTGTGAATAACTAGGCCCACAGAGAGTAGCCTTCACTTTCTAGGCTTGAGTTATAGGTTATATATCATCTCCTTGGGAGATCATAATTTTGGCAGCGGCGATGCTTTCCAAAGCACTGGTGAAATGAAATCACTACGTTTTAAAGCAGCAGAGAGGCTTGCTGAGCATATGGGCATAAGGCATGTGTCTTTCACAGTTTGCAATTTCAGAAATCACTGAATAGAGTGAGTCATGGGCCTATGGGTCATTTGTGCACTCTATGTGAACAGGGAATTAAAATGATTTTCAAATGGCAGTCTCTTACTTTTCTTCACTGGTCATTTTCCTCAGTTTTGCTCCAGTGATTTTTTTCTTCTTTCTTATTTGCATGTATAGTGAATGCTGTTAACACACACTGGCATAAACTATTTGTGGTAATTAGCTAAAGGCTAGTGTTAGCTTACGAAATCACTGCTGACAGGAATTTAATTTTCCTCTTTACAGAAAATAACAGATACCCCAAAAACCAAGAAAAATAATTTAGTCTAAAGCCAGGCAGCATTCATTTAAAGAGACAGTTCACCGAAAAATAAAATTCCCTCGCCTTCATGTTTTTTATTTTTTTTTAAATCCATACATTCTTCACAAAAGGAGATGTTTAAGCATAATGTCCAAGCTGCTCTTTTCCATACAATAAAAGCAAATGATGTCCACATCTATCAAGTTATTACACATCTATCTATCACATCTACCTATCAAGATTTTCAGTGCATAATTTAAATAGCAGCCTGTTCATCGCACAGACACATTTCACAATGAGAAAATTAGTCTTATGGACTATTTTTGTGATATTTTATGGTATTGTTGTGCTTCTTGGAGCTCGACACCTCCCGGTCACCATCAACTTTCATTGTATTGAAAAGAACAGCCTCAACATTCTTCAAAACTTCTTCTTTTGCATTCCTCAGAAGGAAGGACATCATATGGTTTTGGGAGGACATAACGTCAAGTAAATTAGGTAACACTTTACACTTGTGTTTAATTTGTTAACATTAGCTAACTACTATACATTAGTTAACATGAACTAACAGTGAACAATACTTCTACAGCATTTATTAATCTTAGTTAATATTGATTTCTACATATAATAATATATTTGTATATCTGTTAACATTAATTAATGCACTGTGAACTAACATGAAGAAAAAAACAACAACTTTATACTATTAACTAACATTAACAAAGGTTAATAAATGCTGTGAAAATGTATTGCTTATAGTTAGTTCATGTTAACGAATGCATTCATGTTAACCAATGAAACTTAAACGTAAAGTTACTATAAATTATAACAACATTTTCGGTAACACTTTCTATGAAGCCCGTATTTATAATACATTATAAGGGTATTCTTAAGGCATTATAATGAATGTATAATGCATTATAAAAAACCTTATAATATGTTGTATCATCTCATGAACATTTTTTTCTCTCAAACAGCCATAAGATCAGATATCAGATCAGATGAATGTGTAATATGAACCATTTGTTTTGAACTATTTTATTGTAATATCAGTTTGATTATTTTGAACAGCTGTTGATAAGTGACTCTGCAACTACATATCAACTAGCGGTCATTAGAGTATTAGCATGTCTGCTACTGTAAATATTTGCTAACACTTTAATTTGATGGTCATCCAACAGATAAACTGACTATAAGTGTCATTGCAAGTACGTCAACTTATTCTACCATACTAGATTCTACCATTCTTGAGCATACTAATACTCTAATGAGAGTTAGTTGGCATGTAGTTGCAAAGTTGCTTATAGTCGATTGATTAAGGGGACCATCAAATAAAATGTAACCATATAAAACATTGCATTTTTTTCAGTTGGAGACTTGGAGTATAAAGCTCACATCAATTAATTAACATTAGCTCCACAGGAAACACTCAAATAACACTCAACATCTAACCACTCACAAGCTGTACTAAGATACTGTGCAGATCTTAAATAAACAATGTCAAGATATGATACAGTCCATTATTCTGTAAATGAAGTAGATTTAATATGGTGTTCATTGTGTGTTATAAATAATCATACTCTTAAACTTATAACCACAAATACGTAAGTATTATGATGTGTTATAACTGTTGTTATGATTATTCATGAGTTGATATAACATATTATACATTTTTTTTATAATGCATTATGCATTCATTATAGTGCCTTAAGAATACCCTTATAATGTATTATACATACGGGCTTCATAGAAAGTGTTACCAAATTTTCATTTTTGAATTAACTATCCCTTTAAAGTGAGCTTCCAATTTGTCAAAGAGCATATGCCATATGATGAAACATAAAATGAAACCATATAACCTTAAACTTCATTAAAAAACACACACAAAGCAAAAGAGAGAGAGAGATATTAAGTCAGATTTGGGGTGTTACTGGAAACTGGTGGGCTAAGAGCTAACTCTGACTGTAATTACAGACTCTCTCAGCAACCGCTAGTCAAGTCTCATTACAGTCACTGCATGATACCGTTACTACTGGTGACCAACCCAGCACCTCCCCAACACCTAAAAGTCCAATCATGCTCGACTTCCATCTCTTCCATTTCTCTCAATCTCTCTCATGTACAGCTCAAATTCACTTAGAATACCTTTGCATGTTTCCTCCTATCCCTTTATCCCCCTTTTCACTGTCATTTACCCTCTCTCTGTGAGTGCCTCTGTCTCTGACACTCCAATTTACTCTAATTCAATTCTATATCGAACAGCTCATTCACTATGAAATAAGGTCTTTTTCAGCACTGCAGTTCTATGGACCGCTGACACTCCAGCTCTCTTTCTTTTCTCCCTACAACACTCCCTGCCATCAGCACCCCATTGCCCATGGGCTAACTTATCATCACTTTGAATCTGGTCCTGTTGATCCATTTCTCATGGGTTCTGCATGTTCTTTAGTAAATCATACTGTGAGAGGGAGGTTATTTGCGTACTGCACACTGAGCAGATGTCGTTATGTCTGCCATATAAATGAATGAGGCCTCGTAAAACCAACGTCACGTTTCCATCGGTCAATTAAAGCCTGGATGATAAATGAATGCATCTTTTCATCATAACTCCCTAAGTACCCCAAGACATGGCTGGTGTATTGTTGCCCTATTCTTTGCTAAATTATATTCATGAATTTGTGAACACCATTAATATACAAATGCAACTTTAAAGACCCCATGATATCGCTTGACAAGTGCAGTTTTCTTTCCGGCTGACATGTTTTCTATTGCAGGGGTTCAGGGATCCATGGGGGTCCACAGAGGCATGTCTGCAGAAAATTTGAGAGAGAGAGAGAAAAAAAATGTTATTTTTCAAAACATATTTGTTAGCGCTGTCAAACTTAACTTAAAATATTAATTAAATATGTTAATCACAACCATTTTGAATACATTTGATATTATTACCATTTTATTCTGCTTTTTAAATTTGTGAGATTAATCATGGTTATTTTATTGTATTGACAGCCATAGTTTCTAACATTAAGAAAGGCAACACAGAAAAGGGATAACTGTAAAACAATAAAAATAGCTGAATTATAAATACATACTTTACACATGTTTTAATAATTGTTTGGCCTATATTTGGTTTATAAGGTTAATATCTGTTTATATCTGTTAAAAGTGAATTTTGTTGACACTAACACACAGATTTAGACCTGTAAAAGTTAATAATCATGGACTAAAGTTCACATAACTCTCTTTTTGAATTTTTAAGAACGAACTAGTACTAATAACACATAAATCCTCACTCTGCATCTCATTAACCTTCTTTCAACTCTGAAACAAAACTAAACAACATGTAATACCTTATTTTCCTCCTAGTTTGATTACAAATTGGAGTCAATCTTAACCAAACAAAAGCCTCAGTGCTGTGATATTACAGAATTTTCAGTAGTAATAGTCTCTCAGAGCTTAATATTAAAGAAAAAATAAACCTCTTACCCCATGCTGCGGATTTCACTCTAACTCATCATAAATACTAATTTCCCTATCTCATCTGCAAGCCAGACGCTGATGCATTCTTGGGAGGAAATATAAAGCTAAAAGATCTAAAAGGAAAAATAGTACATTCCGATCTCATCTGATAACATGCTAATGCTGTAATAATTCAGGTGTGATATTGTATATGAATACTGTATTCATGATTTATTGATGTACAATCCAAAGTGTTGTTGAGATATGGGGTGTTGTTAACAAGCTCAAAGAGGCAGACTAACGGGCTAACTTTAGATGATCTTCAGCCAGAAACGAGGGCATGTGCAGTGTAGAAATGTTCTATGAAGCCCACCAGGGGTCAAGAAGCCTACAGAAGTCTCAAAGAACTGGGAGCAGGAGTTCCCAAGGCCCTTTGAGTAAAGGGCGTCATTACCATCTCCCCAGCAGGCCACCCTCGACAACAGCAGCCCAGCGTGGTGTTCTGCACTCGGGGCAGAAATACCATAGGCCATAGGGTGCCCTGTCTGTAGGAGGCACTTCAACACAGCAGGAATCACCAGCAGCATCTCCAAAGAGTTTTGATCTGACTATTAAATGCATGGCAGGTTTAATACACATTATCTCTGACAATATACACGTTTGAGAGGGATACTGTGCAAATAACATCAATCAGAGAATTGGGTCTAAGTGGAATTTAGGTCATAATTTGTAGAATCATCTTAGTGCCAAATGTCACAGTTGGATCAACAGCTGGTTCTCATCATATAAATGGAACTGATGTATTTTAATAGATCATTTCCTACATGTCAACATATTGTTTGTGTCTGTTCTCTCCACAATGGACAATGGTTTCCACAAATCTTGTGTTAATGCAACACTGATATTAACTACTTGAGGCTGACACTCCTCAACAGATGTTTGGAATTAAAATATTTTGTGAATGACCAAATATAACAGTTTCATTATTTTTTGCAATGAATTATGAGATGCTTATTGTACTTTGCCAAGATGATTCGATTTATTGCAGTAATAACATGTTCCTTTCGGTGCACTTTAAAGTCTGTTGGCCTTGAAAGCTGCAGGAAAAAACACACTATAAAGTATGAATGTTTGATGTGGTGTTATATAGTCTGGCGTATGCGTGTTATTGTGATATAAATGTGATGTGGAATAACACAGGAGGCTCAAAGAGAAGTGCCAATATCATTGCACAGAGATGTCGAGACGTAAATTACAGAGAATAAAGATGAATCAAGAGGATCTACTTTTATTTATTATTATACAATCCCCTCTGAACAGCAGACCGCAATGAAGACAATCCACTTAAGTAAGAACAAACGAGGTTGCTTTGAATTCATAAAGCATGCATTGCATGGCTCAGACACATTATTATGGGTCATGCAAGCGTACACCTGAAACTTAGTTCAGGATGTGCAATGATTCCTAAAAACAGATCCATTATGGATAAGAATCAGATGCATGCTGTAAAACCTTATTGCTTTTATTTATATAAGACCAAAGGAAGCTATAAATTACAGTGAAGCTGCACATTATGCTGATGTGAGGTTTAACTAACTCAACCAAGAATGCAGAACAATCACTGAGTCAACTTCAGTGGGTTGACTTGAAGCAGTGCACAATTGCTCATTAAAAAAAAAAAAAAGAAAGAAAAAGCTTTTTGTAGAGTTAGTAGGCAGGTTCACTTGTCTTAACCCAATGAATCATGTTACAAGAAGTCAAAGGTCTGAAATGTTCAGCCCAAATCTCCACGGTCAAGGACTGCACAATCCCAGATGGTCCTATGCTTATAAAGTAAATTATAGCACTATTAGCTCTGAGTGGTAGCACGTCTTCTATTGATTCTTTTCATCAATTGGTCAATTACTAGACTTTTAAAGGTTACAAGGTTATATAGGTGTTAGGAACAATTATATCTTAAATTACCCCAGTTAAACTGAAACAGGTGGTCAATTACTCCCAATTGATTGCACTTTACTTCAGCTGCCTTCACGTATTGATTACTTATCAGTAATTACAAGGAAATACTTTATAGAACCTGGTTTTGCATTTGGCACAAAAAATCACAATGATATTATAAAGAAGCTTGGAAGTCAATACTTGTAAAATAGATTTCACCCCCTCTTATCCTTCTCACCACATGCTTCATTTCCTTGGTGGTTATCAGTAGTGTATGAAAATATGGACAGGACTGTCTTTGACATTGACTTTTCAATGCTTCAGGGTTTGTGAGTGAGCATCTGTAAGACACATGTGATTTATATACATCAAGGCTGATTTCCTGTAATGGGAGGTAATTCAGCGATCCGGTCAGCCCAAGGCCAATTATTTGTGAACCTGAATCCATGTGCTTCTGCTCTGCGAAATTGCTTCTGGGGAAGACAGTCTAAAGGTCCAAGCAGAATATGTGAGTGTCCTCTGTATGACAAAAGCAGGCATTTCAATTGCAAACTCTAAGATGATGCCCAAACTTTTGCCCTTTCTTTATTAAAAATACTGTTCATTATAATCATTTTCTGAATTCAGTAAGAATAGTGGCACAGAGGAACATAAAAAAGAATATACATTGTCACATCGCCTCGCTTTGGCCACTTTACAGCGGATATTTTCCCTGGCTGCAAGGTTGAGCAGCGAATGACATGTTTCCAAATTGTTCCTATACTGCCACCCCTGAGGGATCTCTTCACTGTCAAAAAGGGGGTGAAACCGGGAACGATGACGCCAAAGAACAAGGACGCAGGGGCTTGGAACGCGCTGAGTCCTTGTTTGGATACAATGCGAGGGAAATTGAATCATTCACAAGGAACTGGGCCTGATTCAGGGATTAGGGGACTTTTGTCTCATTGGTCAATGGCTGGCTGACTTAAAGGTGGGGAATGTGGAAAGTCCTGGTGGGTGGTGGAACTCAGGAATCAGGGGGTCTGCAGCATATCGGGAAGGTGTACATGACGATTTTGCTCAAAATGGTAAGAATATACAAGTGCAGGCGCAGAGATTTTCCTTAATCCTCCTCTAAAGCGCACAGGCTCTTGGTTGTTTGCGCCCTCCATCTGTTGTCCGTTTTGGCAGTCGGAGCTGGGCTCAGCATTTTGAACACGTTCACCCAGATGGCATAGACAGACCCACAGTAACCCTGAGTGCTGGATTTGAAGAGAATTGAAATACAATCCAGATAAGAATATGTTTCCAGATTATTGAAATCAAAAAGAACAATTCGCCAGTGCCTGGATTAGAGCGGAAATAGGAAAAATAACAGCAACCGAAAGCAGCTACGGGTTATAGCAAATGAAATAAAGGGACAAGAAGATTATTTGATTAATCTTATAAATGACAAAGGAATGATAGCAATTTATTAAGGATCCAGAGGGGCTTGTCAGTCCAGTTATTTTTCAACAGCTTAAACTCTTAACTTTCATAGTTTCTTTGTTTCAGATACTAATATATAGGCCCCATACCAATCTTTAACCTTAATGGGCTTTTGCTGTTGTTATTGTGCAGACAGTCAATAAATCATATAGGCTAATCTAATGACCAGCACATACCTCTGTGAATTTCCATCCAATTTTGTAGTTTAATATATGGTTGGCTTAGTAACAAACCTACCGTCTATGAAAATCCATAGCTATGAAGCTGGATATGTGTGATGTTAACATTCAAAAGCATCTGTTTTCAAATCTCCCAGCATATAAAATTGATTTGAAGTCATAACATAATATTCTTCAAGTAATTGTGCGAAAATTACGCTTTATTAATTGAAACTCTGTAAATTTGTGTGAAAAGGAATAAAAGGTGTCTGAGTTTTACTGCCTCTAGTGTTAATTTATTTTGGAAACTGCAGTGATATGTACTTATTGGTACGTATTTCGCGTCTCGCGAAGTGCCCCCGGGTACGTTTTTGCCATGAGACCAGGTAGGTGAGGCTGTTACTAGGTAACTGAGTTCATGAGGTGATGGTCTAGGTAAGGCTGGGCAAGTGCAGAGCATGAACATTCAGTGCATGTGAAACTCAAACCTAAAACATGGCGGAACAATACAATCTCCCGGATTTATACCTGCTGAAGAAGTGAATTAAATCAGCTATTTGGGAGCTATTTGCTACTTGTTGCACCCTGTGTTTCAGGGTGAAGTGCTGCACTGTATACACGTGTGCAGTTCATGATCCGCTAGTGTTTTTAATGTCTCAGAGCGGATTGGTTCGCATTAAACTGCATCACTGCTTGTGCTGTGAGTTTAACCTGTTAACCTGCTCCCCCCATTTTGGGACTCACGGCTGAAAATGACCTACCTAACTTAAAATGCAGTGTGCTACACACAAAATCTAGGCATCTTTGGAAAGAAGACACTTTAGGCTTTACTATCCATCATCCAGAGTTGATAATGCATTGATGTGCACCACTCTTTATTTTCATATTTGCATAATTTCCAACATTTCTGTGGCTTGATGATTTCAGCATTTCACTAGATTTGTAATGAGAAGCTTTTGTGTACCTGTTGTCATAGTAACTTTTAGATCTCCAAGTAGTTTTTTTTAAATATAATAATTGTATAGTTGAAAATTCACATTGTGACACCCCTTGTGATGTATGGATTTGATTCACAAAAAAGAACCAGTTCATAAAGTCACGCATTCATGAATCAGGCTACTATGATTGTGCTGTATGTTTTTGCCAAAAATAATCAATTCATAAGAATCATTTGTTCAGGAATCAAACTACACTGGTGTGCTGTATGTTTCTGATTGAGAACAAGCTTATATAGTCATTATTCAGGAATCAGACTAAAATGGTTGTGCTGTTTAAAATCACTCATAAGAGTAATTTGTTCAGGAATTTTACTATACTGGTCCCGTACATTTTGTGCTGTAAATTCTTTTGTCACCTAACAATAGTTTAGTCTGAAAACACCCTCAAAATACAAGTTAGTGCTCCCTTGAAATTTCCCCAAGGTTCACAGAGGACCACACAGAATCTGAACTTCCACCAACAACAATACCCTAACATTTTTCTTTCATCAACTAAAAAGTGCGAGGAAAATGAAGACAGGGAGGCACATAGCACACACTTCCTTTGTAAACCGAACACACCATAGCACACACACAGTCAGCAGCTTTAGGGAATTGAGTTTGACAGAGTATGCTGAGTGAGTAACTTCAGCTCTGTCGTGCAGGTGGACAGATTTAGGAGGACTGGCAGAGGGAGAGAACTTGCTCCACAAATGTTTAACGAGCTGAAGAAACATTCCCTCTCCACCCCCACATCAAGGCCTCCAGCTCCGTCAGATGAACTCCACCAGACAAGCTCCCCCAGAGCCTGTAAATCACTCCCAATCCCTCATTGATAAGAGCTGGGGGAACTGTATACGGGGTTCGAAACCGGTGGAGCTGCGGCCTAAAACTTGGATGAACTATAACAGCTAAGCTCACTGTGACCCTTCCAACTTCCTTCACCCCTTGACATGTGTATCACTCCCAGTCTAAACAGAAGATTCGATAAATAAATGTCTTGTCAGAGAGCCATAAGCCCATTGTGGGAGCGCTTACCCCCACGATTCACATCACCTTCTTTGTGGTTCTCATGATGATCATCAGACTCATTTGTATTTGGAGCGGGACAAACTGTTGCTAGGGTGACGCTGATTACCTGCGAGCCAAAGCTCTTGTATCCCATAGGTTGAACACGTTGCATGAGCTATCTCTGGCACAGCAGGTCAGGGCTGTGGCCTCTGTTCTGAGCATCTGCTGAAGGATCACACGCTCTTTGATGTGCTGTTGATCTGCTCAGGCATTGGTGCCCCACCATCTGCTTTTAGCTGGTGTGATACATTTTTCAGTGATATGAGATTCACTCTCTCCCTCGCACACACCATCTCACTTTCTCTTTCGAAACTTTGAATACAACTACAAAGCATGTGTTTAGCTTTATTTGACGCATTATGGTGGTTGGTGTTTCTGAAGAGACTTCTCAAACTGAATGTTTTCGGCCAGGTTACTCACGGCCAGGAATGATAGATCAGGCAATGACTCGCTAACCCAGACAGGATTGTTTTTTTTTTCCTTTTGGGGGGAGTGGGGAGCCCACTGTGGTGCATTTAAGGTGCAACAGCTTGTGCAATTAATCATGACCCCATTAGCACAAGGTCTTCAATGGAACTTAAGTTAAATGTGGGGAGAAACCCACTTATAGTTCAGAACAAAAGATAACTTTCCTACACTAATGAGGAACCTAAGAATATGGAGCAATGCTGTTCAGGAGGTCATCTAGATTGTTCTGTTTCTAGCAGACATTAATATATTGTCCGGGTGTGGTTTTTCTTGTAGGACAATAACTTTCATTAAACAGTGTAGATTGAGGACCGTTTTTTTTTTCTTCAAGCAAGAAGCTACACCCACATTAATCTGGATAAATGCATCTTTTTCTCCACACTTTGGACTTTCGTCTTTTTGTTCAGTGAAAACAGAGATTTTTGAAAAACATTCTCCCAGACTTTAAAATATAAATAACTGACAATTAATTAAATGTTTTCATTCTTTCTTTTACTTCCCATTTATCTTTCTTTCTTTCTTTCTTTTCTTTCTTTTTCTGCTTTTTCATTCGTCCTTCTTTCTATTCCTAACTCCTTTTCTTCCCATCCCTCCTTTCATTCTTACCTCCCTCTTTCCATTCTTACCTCACTTTTTTCCCACACCTCATTTCTTACTTTACTTCTTTCTTTCATTCTTATCTCTCCCTTCCTCCTTTTAATTTCTTTCTTTCTTTCTTTCTCTTGACTTTTGGAACTTTTTCATCATATCTCCGTCTGTTTCTTCTGACCTGACAGTAACTTTTAAATCATGACCTACAAGACCTGCAAGGTTTCATGATTTGGAAAATAATGTTGTTATTTTCAGTCACATTATGTTTCTTTTCCAATCCATGAATATTCTTAATTTGTGCTGAAACACAATTCCTTCACTAAATGGACATAAGAGATTCATTAAACCAACTCAACAGATGGGCAATGGTCAAACGCTCTTGGCCCATCAAAACACCCCCCATCTCCCAGATCTGCCCAACATCCAGATTTGACCTTGAAGGTGGTATAACGCCGGGCATGCCGACACTCTCCCCAGCAGACTTGAGCTATTTCAGACACTTGTGTGAAACTAAGCATTCTGGCAAGGCGTGACTTTCTTGCAAGTGCTCGTAGAACAGAAAAGAACAGTCTAAACATCTGAAATGCCCATCTGCTAGTATCAAAGCATTATTTGCATGATTAATAAAATAAGGTAATGATTTTTGGATACTGAATGCTATTATGGTGTGTTTCAATGTAAATGGGCCTGTGGTCCAGTACAACACAAAAGAGAATAAAGGTGTGGAAAACACTTATTGTTTTGCTTTAAACCAATAAGATGAACAGGTGTAAAATTGGCCAAAACAGTATAAAAAATAAACAAATACAAATGCAAATAAGCACTATTGTCCAAAAACATAATCATTATTATTAGATTTTTAAATATATTAAAAAAAAATAATAAAAAAAATCTAACTAACTAAATAATAGTACACTTTCAGGCCACTTAGGGTACTTTTTATTTTGTTTACTGATGGGCAAAACTGTTTTATAATATCATCATTCTTTTATAATTCACAAACATCAAATTATTCTGTAGCACTGTAGCATTATGTAAAAAATTACTTATTTAAAACAAAAAACAACCTTTTTTTATTCACAATTATTTGAAGGAACCATAAACAACAACAAACAAAGACAACGTTTTGTAATGACACCTAATAACCAACAAGAACAACAACAAAAAATCTTCTTCTATCTTACTCTATATTTCTGCATTATACTTCTGCACTGGCTTGCGTATTAATTTAGCTTATACTCAAAACTTGGCATTGTGTACTGCAAATATTGTTGGCTCTTATAAATAAATTGCTTGCAATGTTACTTACTCCCACTATGCAACACTGCAAATGTTTAAATAATAATTACAAACATTTTTTTTAATTAGTCCTGTCAAAATATCCACCTGGAGAGTAGGTGTAGAAGTTAGTTGTTGATCAATTGATGAGTCACATTTCCCACTCTCATTAATTTTTCCCAGAAAGACAAGGGGGGAAGTTTATGCCCTCCTCACTTTCTCATCTTCCTGATAAGACATGAAGGCTATGGGGAACAATGAAAGCACAGGAGAGGTTTCCTCAGAAACCAAAGATAACTGCTTACAACTGCCTTGCTTCAACAAGGGCATCTCGACATCAATACTTTTCTCTTATCCACAACACCCAGCAGTCTTCCCAGTGCTTCTCCTGCTGAGAGGAAAAACTTTCACCATGGATCATCTAGAAAAAAATATGCTACCTTAGCAATACAGGACTGGATACCTTTACACATCACACTTTCTAACGGACATCTAACGGACTCTAGGGTGTCAACATAGTGTGGAACGAAATAAAATTACTATAAAAAATGCCTTTTATTTTCTCTAGCTGATTTTTATGTACTTTTCTTTCTTTGTTGTTCTGCAGTTTAAAAGACTCGTATTCATATCCTACGCGTATAATTATGTCGAGATACCATAAAAATCAGTCAAACTGTGAGACTGCCTTTGGCAAAGCATCTGTGCAGGCTTATTGATCATCATTATTTCTAATCGTTATCATTTTATTCTTGGTAAGTGAGCTCATAAACTACCATGTTTAGTTATGGTTTTTGCATTTTTTTGTCTTTTGCGGAGTTAAGTGTTCTTAAATGATACTGTGATGTATAATTTTTGTGAAATATGTTAAGAAACGTGAGTGAAGTGATAAATTGACTTGATTTGCTGTTTAAAAGTGTTTATGTGCGTTTGCTAACTTTATGAGTGTAATGTAGCTCACGTGGAGTTTTGCTAACCATGCGGTCTCGTGTAGTACGAGCTATAAGCTAATCGAGTGCACATACGTCATTCTAGGACATTATTCTTCATTAATATAGTTATATTTCTGTTAAAGAAATGTGTTAAAAAGGAAATAAGTGTTGGGAAATGTGTATTGATGCATTTTAAAACATTTATTGTTGAAATTGATCATCTGAAATGTTGATGTTAAATGGGAATTCATTGTAATTAATTGTGATTTTTCGGCCTTGTCTTCGCAAGGTTGGGTTTTCTTTTCCTCCACTCTTTTCTATGTTTTGTTTCTTCTCTGTCCTTCCATATCTCTCTTTGGTATTGAATGAGGAGTTTCTTGGAGTTCTGAGATAGAACTGTTTCTGCCACCAACGAGGCGTGCTCAACATTGGTGGAAACTGGCGGGCCAACCTGGTTTTCTTGAGCTTGGACAACGTTTCATGTTTCATCGAAGTGGTAGGACCACACGTACTCATTTTTTTCCTTCCCTGGATACTATCAAAACTGTGAACAAGAACTGTTTTTTTTCTTTCCCTTTTCAATCTCGGAGTTTGCATATCGGCGTTCTTTAACTGAACACTGAAACAGGAGTACGAAGGACACTGAACTGAGCTAAACTCCTGCTTATTTACCTGAGTCATTTCCATCAAAAACAGCTAATTGAAAGGAACTCTGATTTGGTTGTCATCTGACATTTTACTTGAAGTTTATCATCCAAATTGCTTTTTTTATTTTTGTTTAGTTTTTTTCCCATCTTTTATTGAAATTGTTCTGGAAAGAGAGAACACAAAGATTGAGTCCTATAACTGTACTTCGGGTTTTAAGTGTTAACTGGTTGTACCATTTATGTGAAAAAAGGAACACGGTTGTTTAAAGATAGCTATAAACCAAACCAAGCTAGAAATTAATCTGAGTAAATAAGGAGTACCAGAACTAAGTAAAGAACTAACAGAATAACTACAGAACTAAATAACACTCAAAGAGTCGTTATCTGAGTAAAAACTGCGTTCACCGGGGGGGTTTCCTGTTCCTTCTGCTCCGCCGTGGTGGTCTGTCTGGCTCTGGTGGTCCTCTGCTCCGCCGTGGTGGTTCTCTATATTTTTTATCTTAAATGCTGTATCAACACATTCTGTTCAAATTCACATTTTGCTGAAATAAATTTGCTGAAATCACAACTTTTCAAGTGACCTTAATTGCAGAAGTTTTTCTTCAGAGGCATTAAAAAAAAAAAAAAAACGTTTGAGATGAATAACGAAATTTGAATTGAGAAAAAGGAAAAAGTACTAGACTGTGTACTTAATGTCTTTTGTGAATGAATGAATTACTAAATATATTAAGCATTTTTTTCTACTTTTTTATGCATTTGTGTGTGTGTGTGTTTGTGTGTTTGTGTGTGTGTGTGTGTTGTAATCAAATCAACAACAGTGTTACAATATGAAACTATGGGCTATTACAAAATATTTAAATTACAGTTTTTCTGAATTGCTAAAACACATTTACAGAGAAAAATGGAGAACACAGCATCCAGAACATTACAGAAAAAAGTATATTGTCTTGAGTAAACAATTTTGCAATTCTGTAAAAAAGTATAGCAATTGCAACTGAGTAAGGTGAGTATATTGTATAGGCCAACTGTATGTACTGCAAGAACAGTATTGTGCTGAATATTGAATAGTACTGAATGTTTGTATATATTCAGCACTTGGATACTGCAAAAATACTGCAGTCCAACTGCAAAGGCCAAAAAGGTCAAATAAACCTCTAAATGAAAAGCATGTTACAGTACACTCAAATACTGTAAGTTGTGCAAGTGTAAAATCAGGGTCAAGGAGAGATTCATTCTGTCCCAGCATCATGTCTTTGTGCTTGAGTCCGGCCTGAGGACTTCACATCACAAGTAATGTTGTCTTTTTTGCTAGACAAAGAGAAAAACCCCTCTGGTCTGACAGATCCAGCCTTGATGGCACTCTCTAAACCTTTCTCTTTCTCTCCTCGTCCTCTTCCTTCTCATCCTCCAGTTCTTACATGTAGTCTTCCTCCTCTCCTTCTCAGATTGTTTCCATCTGTTTACTTGTTCTATTTTTTATTATCTGTGTTTTTTGTTCTGTCACTGTCATTCTGTTACACTGTGGAAGCTTCTGTCACGAAAACAAATTCCTCGTATGTGTAAACATACCTGGCAATAAAGCTCATTCTGATTCTGATTCTGATTCTGAAGAGGATATCAGTGACCCATCACCACATTCCAAATTATTATTATTATTATTTTACATAAAATCCTTTTGAAAACTCATTATTAGTGAGTAACACAATAATTACATTTCAATGAACAAATATCCATACTGCAAGAGAGCATGTCGATTATAATGCAATGTGGACAGCTTTTATTATAATGGAGCCACTCTAGTGTTGCAGCGTCACTTGCTTGATGTGCAGAGCAGACAGGGTGTAAAAGGCTTTATTTAAAATAGCCTACATTAAATTCAGATTAATTCACAAAAGATTTCACAATTTAGTGAGCTATACTTCTATTTTTAATACTCATGAAGCAAAGCATCAGGGTATGAAAATACAACTTCAATGACTTAGAATTTGTCAATAATATGTTTGTTAATGTGTTAACAACAACAACAACAACAATAATAATAATAATAACAATAATAATACTAATAATAGTAATAATAAATCCTCAAATTCTCAAGTTGAGAAGTTACTGAAACCATTTATGAATTGTAAGGCTTTTTTAGTGTTTTAAAAACTGCTTAAATGTACATCTCACTTATGACTGACACACACACACACACACACACACACACACACACACACACACACATTATATATATATATATATATATAATCACATCAAACATTACCAGGTAATTTTATTTTCTACTCCACGTTTACCTCACATTTTCTAAAAGAAGCCAACAAGCTAAGAAATTTGCAGGGAAACTAATTCTGTCCAATACCATAAAGCATTGTGAATGATGTAACAGCCACTGTTCAGTTCATTTGCTGCGTTTCCCATTTACGTGGTACCAGCAATTTCTTCGATTGGTGAACCTTGCTAATAGCTTAAAGACTGTCACGAAGAATTCAACAATTAAACTTAAAAATGATTGTTGAAGGAAATAAAAAATCATACGTTATCTGGCTTCTAAAGAAACATACCATTGTTTAACAACCTCAGAACTCATTATAGGCCCATCTCCACAGGTTTACACTTAATTGTTTACCTCTGCAACGCTACTGTGGCACTCAGTCGTGCCAAATCTTGATGCTGACTTTGATGTTGATTCGCCACTGGAAGTCTCTCAAATCTTTTTGAACTATTCGGCCTCTTCATCAGGTGAATGAACACGCCGAACGAGAGGAAGGATATGAGGCAGGAGTAAAATGGTGTCAAAGAACCATACCTGGGGAGTTCAAGCATGTAACACAGGAAGCAAGGATGTGCTGACAGTTCAAAGTCATCTCTTTTATGGGCTGAGCATCAGATGCGGCTTTGACACTTTTGATGCAGTGTCAGTTCTGCCATAAATGGGTAAAAGACATGTTGCTCTGTTATTCCTCATTGTTTGAAATGTATTATTTGTATACTGACACATAATATTTTAACAAAAATACATAAAAGCCACATATTTGGAAGTAAATAAGAGCAAATTCCCCACGTGTTTGTTATCGCGACTGAATTATAAATCTAATGCAAAAATAATACTCTGTGAAATCCAATTATTGCAGCAACCAGTGAATAATACTGCTCCACAGGGGCCTCAGGAGTCTCAGCATTCAAAGCCACTCTTCAAAGAACATAAAACTTTAGAGTCTCTTTAATCATGTCATACCGGATGCACTGCGAATATGTTTTCAGTCCCACACATCAGATATAAAAATGGAGGAAGCTTGAACCGGACACATTAAGATGAAAAACGCTAAGAAAACAACCACTCAAAAAAAAAAAGCAAAACAACCAAACAAGTCCACTCACGTGTCACATGATTAAAAAAGCCGGCTTTGGCTGGACCTGCTGCTCCTGCAACTTTTCAGAAGCACAAGTTCAAAAGGAACACTGCGAGGTGTTTTGGATAACATCACAGAGGCCCCAATGGATTTCACTCGTCAGCTTCTCTAGAACTTTCAGGGCCGTCCTCCAGCCAGCATCCCTCCAAAGCACTGAACTTAACAACCAGGAGAAGAGGAAAAAAGGCAAATTTCATGGAGGGTCTGCAAGCATCAATGCAAAAACAGAATACAGTTTTTCTATGTCCCCCTTTCCCCCAATAGGATCATCACCTGGAAGATTACCCTGGTTACGCTGCATTGAGTCAAGTCATCCCTTCCTTTCTCGTCAATCAGCCACCGGAAAGTCGGCGTCTGGAGGGAGAAAGACCCCCTATTGGATCCTAGTCTCTGCAGAGAGAATATGACAATGGCATCCAACAGGGAAGCTCGCGGAGGTTGTAATTTTCCACAAGCATAGAACTGTTCCTCTGGGAATGAAGGGAAAGGCATATCTAATTAGATTTAAATTTAGGCCTTAATTCTGAAAAAGAGGGATATTAAAATTACATTAATATGGCCCTGAGCGACTCAATGCATTGGTCATTTTAATAGGAATAAAATATTTTTGCTATGAGCAGTACCACAAGCACTTAAGGCAACCTGGACATGTACCTGTGGGAGTCAGATAAATGCTTTTGAATCACACAAAGGTAGTATCGGAGGCACCATCATAACTTCGCATGAAAACAAAGTAGAGTCACGAAGTACCCTTTGGAAATCAACCCACGATAGTGTGCAAGTCACATTCTTAAAGGAATAGCTAGTGTGCTAGTCACATTCTCAAAGGTACACCAAAAAATAAAAAATACTTTCATTATGTACATTATTTACCCTCATGTTGTTTCAACCATGTATTCTAAATTGATTAGGGGCTGTCAAGTTCCCGATATTTAAAAAAAAAAAGCTCTCATTATACAAGTTGTCTGTATAATGTATGTGCATATCCCAGGTCTCTCTGAAGTCATGTTATGCAATTTTGTGAGGAACATACCGACTTTTAAGTAATCTTCACCTCCACTGATGTTTGTTTGATCAAATCAAGCATGGCCCATATGGAGAAGGGTGTCAACAACCCCTGAAAGACTTTGTTTCTTGTAGCCAAACATCATGATTTCAAACCTGGACCATGTGTCATGTTTGATCAAAGTGCTGCTGCAGAGGTAATGCATATCATTGGAAAAATGTGCTGTTTCTCACACAAAGCCATCATATGGTTTCATAAGGCCTGGAGGTAACACTTTATAATAACTTTCATTAATAAATAATTAACAAACATTATATAATGCTTAACAGATAATTGGTTAATATATATTCACATAGCTAGAAACATGAGATAATGTGCTTATTAATGTTAACTAATTAACTTATTGAACATTACCTAATGATTAACAGATCGACATTCCTTGCAAATTAAAATGCGTACAAATGTCGTTAAACTTTCAATTCATATGATCATGCTTTATTTGAAAATCAACAAATTATTTTAACAGAAATTATACAATGATTAAAAGCTTATTTGTTACTGTACTCTTCAATGCTATTCAAATGGCATTAAACTTCAGTTAACATATTACCTAATGCTCTTGTTTAGATTTACAAATGTTGTGAAAAATAGCTTAATTAGTAATTTTAAGCACTTCACAAACTATTTATGTTAATATATTATTCATTATTAATAATCACATTCTGTAAAGGTCATATATTTGGTCTTTGTTTGTTGTGTGGACTTATACTATTTACACATCTACACTGTAAAAAAAAATTACGGTAAAAAACCGGCAGCTGTGGTTGCCGGAATTTTACCGTAAAAAATACGGTAGCAACGTTTTAGGTTTTATGGTTTTAACTTAAATCTACAGTTAAATACCGTAATTTCATTAACTGATATAATGTTAATATACCAACCTATTGAAGTA